>NC_029790.2:90546637-90554434 GCF_000816755.2 Arachis ipaensis
TTTCAGGACACAAATAATAATTTACTTTATTTTAATTTTCAATATCTTACAAAAAAAAAAAACACTAAAAAAATAACTTTATTCCTCTTTCGAGAGAGGGATAAAAACTAAAAAGAGATGCATCACATTAGGAGGCTCTACCTGTAACAAACAACAAATTTTAATGCATGACATCAACAAATGATTATGTACCATAAGAACGGGAGGACATCGATGTCATCTATAAGCTCACCGCAGAAAGAAGGAAAGTGTGAATTATGCGAAGGCTATAAGCTATCGCGTTCATTATGTTCTTTCTTAATTTGAGATGATAGCTGTGTGGGACCGTAGGTCTTGACTATATTTAGATGCATGCAAAACTTTTGGTCAAGAAAACAAAATTATGAGAGAATGAGATAAAGCTAATCCACGTTGATTGAGATAAGATCGCTAGATGTTGATCAAGACAATTATAAAGAGACATAAGTGTATACGTAATGTTAATTATACAACCCAATAAATTAGCGTAAAGGAGAAATACAAACGTCTGTGCAATACCTTTATTTTTGGAATAAATATTTAGTTTGTCTTTTGACGTTATAAGTATGGTATAATTTTATGGAAAAAAGATAAATACATCCTAATTTTTTAATTCAAATATATATAAATTTTCGTTTAAAATATATAAAGATAAATTAATTATTCAAAAAAATTTAAATATCTCATATTTTAAAAAAATATAAAATATTTGTATATTTTTAATTAATTGACTAATAATAAAAATGTTCATCTATCAATGCCCATTTTTTAACCAAACAATCACATTAATATTAAATTTATGGTTTAATTACTATGTTAGTTTTATAGTTTTGCAAAATTTTTAATTAGGTTTTTATACTTTTTTTTCTATTGAATTGAGTCTTTACACTAAATTTTATTTTTAATTGGGTCCTTATACTCCTTTTTTTTTTCTTTTATTTGGATCCCTACACCAATTTCTTTTAATTGAGTCCCTATATAATTAAACCAATTACTGTTAAGAGGGGTCTAATTGAAAAAAAAAATAGTGCAAGAACATAATTAAAAGAAAAAAAAGTATAAAAAACTAATTAAAAATTTCTCAAAACTACACTATTACATTTTACACATTTAGTAACATTTATCTTTTAACATTTATTAAAATGTTAGTAATTATAATAAAATTAAATATTAAGTAACATTTTAATAAAATGTTAGTAAAAGAGTTTAATTTTTATAAAAAGTTTACAAAAACTGTTACCTATTCCTAATTTCATAAATAAAAAAAAATTCTTACTCCTCTGAAATCGACGATAACTCTCGCACTCACTCTCACGCTCACTCTCAATGCTCTCAATTTTTCAATCTCGCTCTGCCCCCTCAATCTCTCAGTTCTCTGAATCTATCGATCTTGTTCTGCCTCCTATATTTTTGGTTTTGCCTCCTCTCGATCTCTCGCTCTGCTTCGTCGATCTCATGCATGATTCAATCGCAGACTAAATCTCATTCCAGTAAGGTAAGATTTGAAATCATAGGTGATTCTCTTCAAATTCCTAGGGTTTGATTTTCATAGTTATAGCTAATTCTTCAAATCTGATCTCTTCAAATCGGAAGAGTCTGAGTTTAGTAAAAATGAACTAATTCCCCCTTCGTGAGAGTTGAATAGCTAATTGATCTTAATGAATTTGTTGACTCGTGATCTAGCAAGTCAAATCAAAGGAGATGTTTAATTTGAGGAGGTAGGAACCCTAAAATTGATTGCGATGGGGCGAGGAAAGATTTCGATTCGAAGGATCGACAATTCAACGAGCCGACAGAGGTAGGGCTTTTATATCATATCATTGCTTTCATGCATTGCATCACTTCACATTCTCTCTCTCTCTCTGACATGGAGACACTTCTTTCATCATCAGCGTTGGCGCTTCCATGTCTCAAAACATCTAAATGCCGCCGCACCGCCATGCTTCGCGTTAGGGCCTCTGTAGCCATTGACCAACACACTCACCAGACCACCTCCAACCTCGCACTCCTCAGAATTGGAACCAGAGGAAGGTACGCACTTGGATCTCCTTCCAACTATTGCTATATATATGTTATCATTATGAAGACTCATTGAGCATTAGGTGTTTGTGATTATGTCACAAAGGATAACATAATGTCCCGTGCTGCTTTCTTCACTCAACACCACCATCCATTGAAAGAAAATTAATAGAAAGAAAAGATGAGATAGTGGACATTGTAGCTTTTAATTAAGTTGACTTTATGCTTTCAAGTTTAGACTTTTGGGGAATTTTGGGCTTGAAGATAAATCTGTCTCACCATGCTTTTTCTTTTGTTATGAAATACTTGTGTGTATTCTTTATCTGATTAGTACCATAGGCTTGCTAAATGACTATTGCTAATTCAGTGATTGTAACTAATTGTAATTAATTGTTTCAGGAGAGGTTCCTTACAGAGAAGGACAATCAATTGGGGTGATTCCAGATGGCATTGACAAGAATGGAAAGCCTCACAAGCTCGGATTGTATTCTATTGCTAGCAGTGCTCTTGTTGATCTTGGAGACTCATAAAAAATTGTGAGTCTTATTTTGGAGACCTATACATGAGACAAGAATGGAAAGCCTCACAAGCTCGGATTGTATTCTATTGCTAGCAGTGCTCTTGGTGATCTTGGAGACTCATAAAAAATTGTGAGTCCTATTTTAGAGACCTATACATGATTTGGGTTATACCTTTTCGTTCCGTTCATACTTTAATTACTCTGCAATCTGATATATTTGATATGATGCTCTCATTCACTCACCCAGGTTTCTCTATGTGTGAAACGTCTTGTGTATACAAATGAAAATGGAGAACTTGTCAAGGGAGTCTACTCAAATTTCCTGTGCAATGATCAATAGTTTGAGTTTTCAATATTTCTATATAATGTGTTCTTAAACAAATTTAGGTCTAAATTTAAGCCTTTCTTTTTGGAACTTATGTTGTTGTTTATTCAGGTGACTTGAAATCAGGAGCTCAAGTAAAGATTAATACTTCCCATAATAATCATTTTTTGCTTAGCTTTCTCTTTTTCTATCAAATTTAAACCTAATACTTCTTTTTGCTCTTAAATGTCAAACCCTTTGTGTTTTTTTTTAAATTACTATTTTGCTTCTACCAAACTTAGACGGTTAGACCTACTACCTTTCCTGAACTGTTGGGTTTATTGAACGATATATCACAATCTATTATTATTAGTTTTTTTTTTTTTTGAGCTTGAGGTTTATCCGGTGATGGGGATTTTGATATTTGTTAAGGTGGGAGTGAATAATGAATCTAATCTAATTTAATTTTGTACAATGATTGAGGGTTCTAATTATATGATGGTGCCTTCTCCAATTCCTAGACCTTTGATAATGCTGCAGACTTTATGACTTTAATTTATATGGAATCTTTTCTGTTAAATGTTGACATGTTGGTCTTTTTCCATGGTTTACTTTTTCCATGTTGGTCTTTAATATATAAAGGCCAAAAGTTCAAAAATCATGAAGTAGTTGTTGCTGAGAAAGAGGTACTTATATCATTCTTTGCATTTTTTTTCTAAGTTAAAGTTTGTCTAAATTGATTAATTAAAATTGTTGATTTTAGCTAGCTAGGTGGCTACTAATATTATTTTCTTGTCTTTAGTTAGTTTGGAGAATTTCATTAATTTGTAAGAGCAAGTAGTGTTTGACAATTTGGATTATCCTGCATTGAGCAAGTAGTGTTTGGCAATTTCTAATATATGCTAAAATTATGATATAAAATACATGCATGCACACAGAGCATCTGTACTTTGCAGCTGTATACATATGTATCATGTATGTACAGATGTATATTAATCGCTCCATCAATAGTTATAGTAAATCAAAGTCCTCTATATTTAGAATTAAAACCGAAGAAGTTAAAATAGCATTTATGGTTCATGCTTTGTAATAATCATATTAAGATTAGTTGAAGTAATATGTTTTACTTTTAAATAAAGCTGATATTACTTTTTCTTTCTTGTTAAGTGAAAATATTAGTATTGGTACCTTAAAATAGTTGTTATTTTTTTTGTAGGTTTTTTATTCTTCTCTTACTCAAGAGGCAACTAACAGAAACTCATGATGTACAAACCAGCCACATAGAGAAATAAATTATATTGGTAACCTGTGTTCTGAATTTTCATCTATTGGACTAATTTTAGTATTTAAATATCTTGGGTTTAATTTGTAAAGTGGGTATAGAATATGTAGTTGAAAAAAAATTTGTGCATTTAAATGTTATTAAAGATTTATTGCAATATTATTTTAGTGTTAGTAAAGAAGATCTTTTGTAACATTTATTAGAGTATTGCTATAGAAGATCTATTGTAACATTTTTTAAAGTGTTATTAGAAAGACTTATTGTGACATTTTGTAAGTGTTACAAAAAAAATCTATGGTAACATTTTTTAAGTGTTACAAAAATTATCTATGATAACATTTTTCTAAGTGTTACAAAAAATATCTATTGTAACATTTCTCTAAGTGTTACTAAGAAAAGTCTATTGTAACATTTCTCATAATATTACTATAGAAGATCTATTGTAACATTTTTATTAAATGTTATTAAATCTTTAGACAAATGTTAGTAAAATTCTTTAGTAACATAGGGTATATTTAACATTTGTTAAAATGTTACTAATATACATAGGTAACATTTTAATATGATTTCGTAACATTTTTTAAATGTTAGTAAAAGTCAAGTATGTAGTAGTGCTATAAGAACCAACAAAATAATTAAACCTAAATTTATCAATACTTTGCTGTGCATACAAATTTTTTAGAAATTAAGTCCAACCAAATATTTAAATCGAATAAAAACCATTCAGACAATGTGTACGTAAATTTTGCATTCTTTTTTTTTTTTACGTGTTTTTTTCCTTTCTCTTCTTTTTCTTTTTTCTACTATTAATGGTAGGTATCTACTTAAATAAAGATGCTAAAAATATCTTCTTATAAAGATTTTTGTGTTAAAAATGTATTTTGTTTGTTTAGCCACACTTTACAAAAAATAACACTTTTACAATATATCAAAATCAAATCTTACATTTCATCATCTAATGGTAAAAAAGAAGCATCTTCATATGAAGATAATTATAAAATCTTCGTAGTAGTATCCACCAAAATGGTATTGTGGTATTGTTGCCGTAGTTTCTTTATTTCTTCTCTCCTCCTCTTAATGTTATTAAATATTTTTTAGAATAAAAGACAAATAAGTCTCTAACCTTTTTAATTGCAGACATTTTCGTCCCTCAAGATTTAAAAATACATTTAAATTCCTCACCTTATAAAACACGTGACAATTATACCCCTCCGTCGAGTTGGGGTTCAAAACGGTAACGAAGAATGTTGACCTAGAAGGGTGGAGTCTCAGGTGTTCGTTTTAGTTGCTGACGTGGATGGAAAACAAATTTTAATGGACAAATTGGTCTTTATGGCTCAAAACGACGGTTTATTCATCGTTGAACTTGATGGGAGGAAGATCAAGGATGGTTGGCCTTCTCTCACAATTCAAGACATTGGCAAAGTCAAGCTCCTTGTAGAATGTCCCTTGCTTACCAAAGAACAGAATCAGAAGCATTCATAACATAAAGATAAGCCCCATTTATTGAGTATATGAACTCATCATTCATCCAATCCCAGCTCAATTTCCAATTGTCAAGACGACCGAGAGGGTTATGGTTTGCAATGGTAACCTCAGCCCAGTAATTGGAATCATAAGCTCCAATCGCATCATACATGATTGATAGATCACCATCATGATGGCGAAGGAACTCATCATCTATGATTATGTTCGTTTTAAACTTCGGATCCCTTGTGCAACACACATTACTCACATTCTTCCCTGAAAAAATCAACATATTTTCTTTTTCAATGTCAACACTAGTCAAACCACATTCACCTAACTTAAATTCTAAGATCAAACACCTAACCTAAACACAAATCCAAATCCAAATCCAAATTACAATCTCAATTTAGAAGAATTAAATCACGCGAAAACTAGAAATGTTACCTTAACCAGTTGGCTTCTTACAGATGAATCCATCGTTGGCAACATTGATGGAGGAGGGAAGAGGAATAGTAGGCGGCGCCATTCCAAAAACAGTGCCAACAAGATCGATCTGGTCCTGCATCTGCGTCAAGTCACTGGTAGTTTCCACCGCAATCTTGAGGTCAGTCATAGGATATCCAGCGAAGATGGTGCCATTACCGATAGTGGCGGGGAGAGTGGTGCCGACAGCAAGGACGACGCCGGAGGCAAAGACGAGGAACTCATTGTGCTGGAACTTGACGAAGACCTTCCATGACTTGAGGTCGTTGAGGCCGTTGTTGAGAACAGTGAGCGTGGACTTGAACCGGTACGGTTGCTTGGCCACATCGGAGATAGGAAATGGATCCTCTCCATTTTTTTTAACATTTGAGAGAATAAAGTGTGATCTCTCACCTTTAATTCTATAAGTGGGACCAAAATTAAATAGGAAAGAGAGAGTAATGAAAGATGAGATCCTACACTAGATACCATCCAGTTTTTTTCCACTAGAGAGGATCCACTCCATCAGAGACATTGGACGGGAGGTGCGTCCCGCCAGTGTAGGCGTAGGAGACGAGTATGCCGTTACAGGATGCTGACTGGGCCACAGAAACGGCGTCGTTTGAATCAATACAGTGGATAGAACGTCGTTTTGAGCCACAAGGACCAATTTGTCCATTAAAAATTTGTTTCCCATCCACATCAGCAACCAAAACGGATACCTAAGACTCCACCCTTTCAGGTCAGCATTTTCCGTTGCCATTTTGAACTCCAACTCGACGGAGGGGTATAATTGTCACGCGTTTTATAAAGTGGGGGATTTAAATGTATTTTTAAATCTTGAAGGACGAAAATATCCACATTTAAAAAGGTCAGGACCTATTTTCTTTTACTCTATTTTTTATTATGTCTTATTTTTTGTTTATTTTTTTTCTTGCTTTTATTCTTCAATAATCTTAGAAAAGTAAAACAAAAAGAATGAGAAAGGAAAAAATAAAAAAGAGAAGATAAAGAAAAAAAAAAAAAAGAAAGAAGAGGAGATTGAGAAAAATAAAAATAAAAAGTATAAAATTTTTTAAAAATATCGATATTTTAGCTAAAATGTACAGAAATTATTTTAAAATGTATAAATTTTATAGTTGAATGATAATAAAAAAAAAAACACAAATTTTTGTTCAAAAACACTCATATTTTAGTTAAAAGATACATATTTTATTTTGAATTTGCAGATTTTATAGTTGAATAACAATGAAAAAAAAATAGATTCTTAGCTTGTTAAATTTTTCGGATAACAAGTAATCGAAAAGAATAAGAAATTGAATAAGAGACTGAATGAGAAAACAGAATATTGGTAGTATATTGATTTTAGAGAGAATAACATGAATCATCGCTCTTGTGACTACGCACTGATTGCCAACTAGTGCATGCCAAGCTAGGATTAACTATTTTTGTTAATAGAAAAACACACTAGTTTTCGTTAGAAAACACTAATATTTTAATTAAAAAACATAGAGATTATTTTCATTTATACAAATTTTTTTTGTTGAATATAACAAGTATATAGTTATCAGAATTAAATCGATAAGTCACTAAATTATTGGTTCAATTAGTGAGTCATAAATTAAACCGGTTGATCCGGTTATAATTAAATAATTACATAAAATTTTACTTTTTTATTTTCTGAATAAATATTTTTTTTTAGTTTTTTTTTGTATTTAATTAATT
>NC_029790.2:90554745-90577690 GCF_000816755.2 Arachis ipaensis
CTAGCTTAACCGGATTTGACCGAATTTGGCCAAGTCGATTAAACCGATTTTGAACGGATTTTACTAAATTTTATCGGATTTGACTAAATTTAACCTAGTTAATTGCTTAACGGTTCAAATGATGACCAATCTAAATTGGTGATTGGGTAACCGAATTTGATAACTATGATAACAAGGGAGAAAAAGACAAAAAATACATAAATATTTGTTAAAAAAAACATCGATATTTTAGTTAAAAAGAATAGAAATTGTTTTGAATTTTGTGTAAATTTTTTCATTGAATAACAAAATAAAAATATTATAAAAAAACACTAATATTATAATTAAATAAAAGAAAAATTTTAGTTGTGAAATACGTATATTTTAATTGTGCATATTATTTTTCTTCGTCTTTCTCATCTTCCTTTTCTTCTCTTAAATGTATTTTTCTTTCTTTTTTTTCATTGTGATTGTTCTTCTTTGAGAGAGAAAGAAAAAAAAACAAAACAGAACAAAAAAAATAGATGTATAATAATAATACAAAAAAAAATGAAGAAGATGCAAAAGAACAAAAGAGAGAAAAAAGAATATATATACAATAAAAAAAAAAACGACGCGAATAAAAAATCGCATACATATGAACAAGAAAACATAATAGGAGAGCACTTACGTAAGCATATAATTTGGTTGGACTTAATTTAGAACACATTTGACTGCCTAATAGTTTTGTGTATTTATTAAAATTAAAAAAATAAATTTTGATTTTGATTTTTGAGATTTACACGATTATCTATTTTGGTCTTTAAAATTTAAAATTATTCATAGTGGTACCCCATATTCACGTATGGATACCAATTTAGTCTCTAGATCCTTTTTGGTGACGAGTTAGTACATAGAATACTTTGTCATGTTGAACGCTGCAATGACTAACTAATGTGGTTAGATTTGTGTTTGTACTCAATGTAGTCTTTAAAACTCTAATTTATTTCCATTATTAGTTTGGGTTCCATTCTTTTTCATCCTCCTCCTTCCTTCCTCCTGTATTCTTCTTCCTCTTTTTTTCCTTATTATTCTTTCCAATCCCGCTACGTTACCACTTACCAACAACATTTCTGCCAACATCTGCCAATTTTAATTGGGCTAGACTCTAAGTCCACTTCATTCCAAAAGCCATATCCCCAATTAACCCAGATTAATCCTAATTTCACTAGTTTACCACACTAACCCTAATTTACCCTATACCCTTTTGTTGTTACCGTGGACACACTCCCCCAACCCCCATATCCTTTTCCAGTGCCGCATACCCATCAGCCTTGTCGACAGGTCTCCTCGGCGCCGCCTCCGCCTGCCACCTGCGCAGCCCGAGTTGCTCCGCCCACCCGCGAGGACGCCGTCGTCTTCAACACCACAACACAACCCCGCCGCTGCTGCTACTCATGGAGGTCGACGCCGCCGATGCTGGTTCTCACAGAGGTTGATGTTGCCGCGGGAGTCCTTCTCGTCTGAAGGCGTCGACGACGCATCGCCTCCTCCAGGTCGAAACAGCAACCATCTATGTGTCCACGCCGCCCCGCCGTGTCTAGCCACTGACCGTCGCATGCCGCTCTCTGCAATCATCCTGGTGTTCTCCAATTGGTTAGTATATTGTTAGGGTTTTAAGTAACAGTAGCTGTTTCGATTTTGGTATTCATGGTTCTTATGTGATGCTCCTGATTTTTGTTGGATTCAAGGATTTTTCATTGATTTTAGTTGGATGTTTCTTCTGAAATAGTTTCATACAATTTTCTTGTAATTTTTTTTTCTAAATTGCAGTTCATTGAGCTCCTTTAGTTCATGCTTATTTTAATGGGAATATAATGTTGTATAGAGAAGGCTTGATCTAATTTTTTGGGAGATGCATAGATGGAGAAGAAACAAAAACTTGTGCAGTATAGAGAATTCTTTGATAAGACCCTTGCCTCACCTGATCTTACAAATAATGAGATGCTCAAAAAACTTGTTGAAAGCCAACTTGTATGTTCTTCAGGAACGAGAAGTAGAATGTCATAACATTTCTTTGTGTCCTTTGAATTCATTTAGGCAGAAATTGTACTAGCTTAGTAGATCCATTATTTTTTGTTAAATTATTCTATTATAGTTTCTTAAGATGATTTGTTTGATTAATTAGCATACAAGGAGAATTTGTTAGAAATGAAGACGGCAGAGATATTTAATTTTTTTGATATGTTAAATATGCTTCTCCAGATGATATCTTTTTGCTTTTGTTAAACACTTGTTTTGTTTTAGTTGGTTAATACTTGGATGTGTCTTCTGTTTAAAATTTGTTTGGATGTATCTTTAATGAATGTGTCTTCTGTTGGAGGTGTCTTTAATAGATGTGTCTTCTGTTTAAAACTTATTTGAATATGTTTTTAATGGATGTGTCTTCTATTTAGAACTTCGATGTTGCTTTTCAAGACTAGTGAACTTCTTTGGTTATCTCTTGTAAAAAAACATTTAAGTGTGAATGTGCCTTCTCTGTTAAGACATTGATATGTCTTTTTGCATTTGTTAAACACTTGTTTTGTTTTAACCGACTAATGTTTAGATGTGTCTTTAATTGTTAGATGTGTTTTTAATAGATGTGTCTTGTGTTTCAAACTTCTTTGGCTGTGTCTGTGATGGATGTGTCTTTTTGTTTAAAACTTGATTGGATATGTCATTAATTTTATAACTACTTAAAATCAGGTAAGATTTAATTCGTTCTAGCGCACCTAATCTAATCTTTGAATACAAGCTCCTACCTTTAGCAAAGAGGACCAACTTTTGATCAAGCCCACGAAAATAAATAAGAAATAAATAATAATTTGTCATATAATCTGAACATAATTGACTACAACCCAAAGTTCACGATTCATGAAACTAAATAATAAACTTTAAATTTTAGAAGAATATTATGTCATATTCTGAGGTTGATAATACATGAGCAAACATCATGTATGAATAAAAGGCTTGTAAGCAACACCACTATACATTATAGTTGGCATCTAATTTCAACAAAATATTGACTGCTTTACAATCACCTATGCAAAAAGCAAAAAATTTGACATAAAGGATTTAAAAAACATTTTAAAACAAATCAATTAGTTATTATTTTGGTCAATCTCAGCATCAGAGGGCACCGCAGGGTCTTCATATGGATTAGGATATCTTGATCTATCTGCTTCAGTTGCCCCTTTCAACATATGATCCGTTAATATAGATAAGGAAATTAAATTTGAAGATTAGTAACTTATGTAATCAAGCACCAACTATATTCCAGAACTAAGAAACATAATCATAAACATGAATCACTTATCTTCATACCAAAATGAGTCGGACTCCTTAAGCAACAACCAAGTTTCAAATTTTATTTATTGTTTGATGGAATATGAATTTAATTTAAATAAAATTTATATCATATTTAATAGTAGATAAAATATCATGAATAGAGAAATAACATTATTGCATAACTATAGTTCTACAGAGTTTCCATAATTTGTTTGTAGGTGATTCCACTTGAGCTTCTATCTAATAGATATTTTTAACATATTTTTGATCTTTTTAATTAACCTTTTTTTCCTATTAGTTCAAATAGAAGAACCTTCTTATCAAATACTATTAAGCAGTGTTTGAAAAGCTCATCTCTAAAAGTAATGTAAAGAAATAAAATTGGACAGAAACAGTTCAATGATTTAGCAATTGATGGAAATGCTTCTTTGAAAAAATTAAAGAAATTTCTCTTTCATTCATGGCCTCATGTGTGATAATATTATTCTTAATATTTTGTACAAGAGAAAGTAATTAAAGTAATTATCAGAAATTAGATTCATGATTTTATGGCAAATATTCATCTTCCAACTGAAGCAGAAGAATATACTTATATCATAGAAAGGTTTTAATATTATAAAGCTTAAAACATGATAAAAACAAAGATTATTTTAACATGTGTATCACAAACTATAAGTAAATGCAGCTAACTATAATTACCTCTTTATAAATTATACTTTTTAGTACATCAGTAAGAATTTGCAACATTTGTAACATGTTTGATCCTATCTCTCTATCTGCCTTCATTGGTCATTAGTTGAGAAAAAACCTGGCTAAAACTTATGTTAGAATAGCATTTATCAGATCGATAATTTATGTCAATTTAAAAAAGGACCATAACAGATCGATAATTAAGGAGTTAAAAACACATTCTGGAACATAAAACTTTCAACCTAATTTATAATATTTCCATCTTTAATTCGGCCAAATTTTCATGATTTTTGACAGGGCAACAACTTCACAACAAAGGTAAAATCATATTCCAAGAATAATTGCATACCTAAATCTTCATTAGCAACAACATAAACAAAATCAACAAACAGTGCAAATTTCAAAATGAACCAACAACCAGAAAAAAAAAATAAAATCATGAATTTCGACACAGATCCATTGACTGTCACACTCATCATCATAGTCGATAATAGACACAACATATATATTGTAACAACCAAAACAATTAAAAAAGAAAATGATTTTTAAATTAAATTAGAGAAAAAAGAAAGAAATCGGAAAAGAAAAAGTAAAAGAAGATGAATTAGCTCACCGAAAAGGAAGTAGAAAGGATTGAGAAGGTGGATACGAGAGTGCATTGTGATGGTTGGCGGCGATGAGAATCACGAGGGGAAGGGCACTACGGTGGTCCTGCGAAAGAGGAAACAGCGCTTGCAGAGAGCGCCTTGCGGCGACGGAAATTGGTTGCGGAGGGCACTAGCGCTTCGCAAAGGATTGTCGAGGTGGAGGCCGCAGTGGCGGAAATGCGGGCTTTGCCTTGAGTATGCAAGTCGCGAGTGGCGAGGATGCGACAGGCAAGCGGGATGGATGTGAGTGACGCAGATTAGCTGGCGGTGCGACGGGAGAGTGGTGACATGCGCGGCGCACTGCAGAGGCGGCGAGGCAGTGGTCTGCGCGATGGAAGCCAGCACTTTCGAAGCTGCGATGAGAAGGGGTGAAGACGTTTATGGAGCGGTTACTGTTTGCCTAATCCTTATCTTTCAAATTCTGTTTAATACTAATTATTTAAATTTTGTTTTTAAAATTTAATATTAATAATTAATTGTTGTTGGTAAAACTTGACAGACTCTAACTTGGTTCCTATATTTTTCCTATTCTTTATCGTTCATCACCGTTATTAGAGAAACCATGATTCGAGGTGGGAGCACTACAGCTCAAAACTCGATTCGCTCTCCTTTGAGTGGTACGAAATGGTGTGGGTGCGGCTAATATGCAACCGGCTAATCCACCATCTGATTTGGAACCACACATTGCGACCATCACCAAGCTTCGTGAACCTAAGAAAAAGCATATAATTAGCCACGAAAGAAGCATCACAAGTGTTGCTTCTAAGAACACAGCTTGTGACTGTGTGAACTTGTTGATTTTGTCAAAGACAGAGTGTCTCAAAGAAGCCGAGAGCATAGTAGTCAACACTAAAATTTGTGGTTATGCTCGAACTTGAAGAAAAAAATGTGCAACTTTTTGCAATGTTGTTCAGAACATAGGCAGACACGCATGCACACAAGCTGTCATTGTAGGTGATTGAATTTGCAGGGCATGACGCCATTAAAGGAGGTTCAAGAATTTTGAGATTTGAGATCTATCTATCTACCTACCCTTTTGTAAGGATGAGCTTTTTATTATTTGGTATCTAAATTGAAAAAAACCATAAAAAACTTGAATTTAAGTGAAAGATTGTGTTTTAAGAGCTGTACAAGATGTCTCTGGTACGGGTTGAGAGATGGATCGGGAACCTGCGGGTCGAGGCGGATGCCGGATCACTTGACTGGGGCGATGGGGGGAGGTACCTGCAAAGACACTCCGACGCTTAAGTCAGAATGGATCTGAGAGGTATAAGGTCTGCGGAATGAATGAATACCTGGAGGGACCTGGGTCCTCTATTTATAGGTGATGGAGAATATCTTATCTTATCTTATTTAGCTAAGATAAGGGAGACGTTTGAATTCGAAAGTCGGTTAGGAATCTGAGAGTGCCATTTTCGGGCCTTCTAGAAGTGGGGAACGGGTCGGACCCGGGGAACCGGTGTTGGGTTCGGTCTTGGATCCGGGATGGTGGGCCGGATCCGTAACAGTTGCCCCCGCAGCGGGGGAGCGAACAAGTTCGGTCTGTCGCTGAAAGGCGCGATGCTTGACCGTGAGCTTCAGTTTGTCTCGGGAGTTCGTTTGTTTTTTGGAGGGAGATCGGTGTCTCGGCTCCGGTTTCGCTGAAGGCTCGTCTGACCGTTTTTTGGTTTGACGTGACTCCTCCGATTCTGCCGTGTCTGTTGCGTTCTTCGAGATTTTATTAGCTTCTTTTTTCGAAGGAGGGTCATTAAATGTGAAGGGACGCTTTTCCTCTTCTGCCCCTACTAGCTTTAACTGCGCCTAGGGGCAATTGTGTCTTTTCGCCCCTCTCTTTGAAACCGTTTTGGATTTTTATTTCAGTTCCCTCGCTCGTTTCCCTTTCTTTTTCCTTTTTCCATTCTCTTCTGAAGAATTTCCATCTGAACAAAAAGTCTCCTCCTTTCTCTGTGGTCTTTCATTTTTTGGTTTTTGCTTGCTGCTTCTGCTTTTCGAGCTTTCTCAAGTGTTCTTTCTGCATTTCCAGGTTAGCACGTTTCGCTTATTCTTTCCTGTTATTTTGTGAATGCCGCTCTGTCTTTTGCCATGCATTGTTCTGCCTGTTTTTAGTTTTGCGTTGAACTAGTCTCTTTTGGGGGGGGGGTGGTTGTTTGAGTTTTTGGAGGGGTCGAGCACCGCCGTATTCATTTGGTGATGGCGGTGTACCGCCGCGTTGGTTTGGTAGTGGTGTGTAGGTTTCTGTCTTGCTTCTGTCTAGGGTTAGCAGGCTGATGGTGGTGCTCCTCCCTGTTTTAGGTATGCAACGGCGGAGAAATGAGGGTGTGGGAGCTCCAGTAGCCCCTTCCAGGGGCGTTCCCAATCGTTATGGTTGGGTGACTAGTGATGTATGGGGCGTTCCGTCGCGGATGACGGAGGGCGACCTTCAACGGCTCCGTGATCAGGGGGCCATCTGCGGTGGTGGTGATGAGGAGGGGCGGTATGAGCTCGTCCTCCCGGATGCCGACGAGCGCGTTTGTTACTTGAATCTGCATTCCCCCACCGTTCCGGATTGGATGTGGGTTTATGAGTCGATGTTCACTCGGCTCGGCGTGCGACTCCCCTTCTCGCCGTTTGTTCAGGATCTATTGAGTCGGTGTTCCGTGGCGCCATCTCAACTTCACTCGAACAGCTGGGCTGCTGTGCGGTCGTTTGAGTTGGTGTGCCGGTATCTCGACCTTCCGGCTTCCGTTCCTGTTTTTCTTTTTCTTTTCTTATGCACTCTCCCGACTAAGGAGGGGAAGCATAAGAAGGGGTATATGTCTTTCCGTGCTCAGCCTCATCGCCGTATTTTTGGCTTATTTGAGGATTCTTTTCATGATTTTAAGTGGGAGTATTTTAAGGTGCGTCCTGTCCAGGGGCACCATCCATTCTGGCTGTCGCCGGAGGGCGTACGTCGGTTTCCGACATACTGGAATTTCCAAGCTGGCCCGTCGGTTCTAACTAAATTCACCTACGATGGTTTGTCCCAGGAGGATAAGGACGTTGCCAACGTTTTGTGGCATTTGTTTGGTGAGCGTCCGTTGAATCCTCGGGACGTTATGGGGGATCCCGAGGCTTGTCGGGCGTATATTGGTGTGTGCCTTGTCTTCTTTTCCCGATTTTATATGTTCTATTTTTCTCTTTTTTGTAACTTTGTTTTGTTATTTTTTATTTCTTTCAATTGAGATGGCTGGTGGGCTGACTTCTCTGGCTAGGTTGAAGGCGGCGATCGGCCGGGAGGAGGGATCCTCGTCTCCTTCTACCCCTGTCTCCAATCCTGCCGTGGAATCTCAACCGGTTTCTCAGGAGGTGATTTCCTCGGCTGCACGGGCCGAGGTTCAAGTTTCCCCTGGCCCTGCGAACTCTCCTGAGGTTGTGGTGGTGTCGGCTGCTGAGGCTTCTCGGAAGAGAAGGAGGCCTGAGGACCCGAGCAGCAAGACTTTTGAGGAGGTTTTGGTGCCTAGTGTGATGGATCGTCATTTTGATGCCCCGGGTTTCATTGATCAGCATTTGATGCCTGGTACGGAGCCTTATTTTGATGGCTGTGATGTCTCGTTCCAGGCCAGTTCTCGGGACTTCGTGACCGTTAAGCCGTTCGAGCTTGTACGCTCCTTTCCCGATTGCAGCTTTGATTCTGTATGGTCCCTCCCAGTTGGGGGCGAGTTTCCCTTCTCTCGGGGTTGGGGGACCGATGTCGTTTCGTCGTAGGACGAGGTCATCTGTCATGAATTCTCGCCGAATGACTCCGTTGTTGTATCTTAGGCTGATTCTTTGTTTTAGGGCTAGTTCCCTGAGATGGGCTACGCTTCTTATTTCATCAGTGAGGTCTCGTTCTGCTTCTTCGTCGTTGCCCCCGATTGTTCTTCGCAGACTTGGGTCGCCGATTTCAACTGGGATGACAGCTTCCGTGCCGTAGGTTAGTCGAAAGGGGGTTTCCCCGGTAGCTGTCTGGGGGGTCGTGCGGTACGACCATAAGACCGATCCGAGTTCGTCCGCCTATAGCCCTTTGGCTTCGTCGAGTCGTTTCTTGAGGCCTTTGACTATTATTTTGTTTGCTGATTCCACTTGCCCGTTTGTTTGGGGGTGTTCTACCGAGCTAAAGCGGTGGGATATGCGTAGTCCGCTTAGGAATTCCTTGAATTTTGTGTCGGCGAACTGGGTTCCGTTGTCCGAGATGACGATCTCGGGGATCCCGAACCGGGTAATGATTTGTCGCCAGAGGAATTTTCGACATTAGGTCGCGGTGATAGAGGCTAGTGGCTCGGCCTCGATCCATTTGGTGAAATAGTCTATGGCGACGATGAGATATCGGAGTTGGCCTAGTGCCGTGGGAAAAGGTCCGACAAGGTCGATCCCCCAGGTGTCGAATGGCCGTTCTGCCGATATAATGCTGAGCTGGTGCGGGGCGGCTTGGTGGATGTTGGCGTGCCTTTGGCATTTGTCGCAGTTTTTCACTAGTTGTACGGAGTCCCGGATGATCGTGGGCCAGAAGTAGCCGGCACGGATGACTTTTTGGGCAAGGGTTTTGCCTCCGATGTGGTGTCCGCAACAGCCTTCATGGATTTCGCGGAGTATGTATTCCGTGTTCCCGGGCTCGACGCATTTGAGCAGGGGTTGCGAGAGTCCACGTTTGTATAGTTGTCCCGCGACGACCGTATAGCCGGCGGCCCTCCTTTTTATTCGTTTTTCCTCTTTGGGGTCTTCGGGCAGTGTTCTGTTGAGGAGGTACTGTAGGATGGGGTAGGTCCAAGACTTGTGGTGGGAGTGCGTCAGGTGGGTGTCGGCTGTTAGGGATACGGACGGTGTTTTGACGACCTCCTGAATTAGCGATTTGTTGTCGTGTCCTGGTTTGGTGCTGGCAAGTTTAGAGAGGAGGTCGGCTCTGGCGTTTCTTTCCCTGGGGACGTGCTGTATGGTTACCTGGTCGAATTCTTCTTTTAGTTTGTTGACTTTGGCGAGGTATTGTTGTAGCAGGGGATCTCGCGTTTGGTAGTCTCCGTTGATTTGGGAACTGACTACTTGTGAATCCGTGTTGATTTCCAGGACCTTTGCCCCGACTTCGCTGGCTAGGGTTAGTCCTGCCAGGAGGGCCTCGTATTCTGCTTGGTTGTTTGAGACCGGGAAATCGTATCGGACTGATTGTTCGATTACGACGCCGTTTTGGCTTTCCAGAATGACTCCGGCGCCTCCGGAAGTGACGTTCGAGGAGCCGTCGACGTGTAGTTTCCATGACTCGGGAGGGGTGTTTCCCGGTGTCATCTCGGCGATGAAGTCGGCCATGGCCTGTGCTTTGATCGCGTACCGGGGTGGGACTTGATGTCGAATTGGGATATTTCGACGGACCATGCTAGCATTCTTCCCGCTAGGTCGGGCTTCTGTAGTACCTGTTTAACTGCTTGGTCGGTTCGAACCGTTATGGGGTGGGCTTGGAAATATTTCCGCAGGCGTCGGGATGCCGTGAGGAGGGCGAAGGCTAGTTTTTCTAGGCGCGAGTAGCGGGTCTCTGCGTCTTGTAGGACTTTGCTTGTGAAATATATAGGTTTTTGCTCTTTTTTCTTGTTTTCTCGGATGAGTGCCGCCGCGAGTGCTTCTTCCGTTATGGAGAGGTATAAGTACAGGGTTTCCCCTATTTGGGGTTTGGCGAGAATTGGTGGTTCCGCCAGGGTTTTCTTGAAGTGTTGGAATGCCGCTTCGCACTCTTCTTTCCACATGAAGGGGGCTCCTTTCTTCATTAATTTGAAGAAGGGGATTGCTTTTTGGGCTGATGCTCCGAGAAAACGAGATAGGGCTGTTAGTCGGCCGGTGAGCTTCTGAACGTCGCGTAGGTTTTTTGGGCTCGTCATCTCGAGGATGGCACGACATTTCTCCGGGTTGGCTTCAACTCTGCGTTGTGTAATCATGAAGCTGAGGAACTTCCCTGCCTCCATTCCGAAGGCGCACTTTGTTGGGTTGAGTCGCATTTGGTGCCTTCTTAGGGTGTCCATTATGACCTTAAGGTCGCTGATGAGTTGTTCGTCACGTCTTGTCGGGCGTCTAGGTCGGCTAGGAATATCCCGGCTGCGTCGCGGGATTTTTTCCGTAAAGCCAGGCTGGTGTTGTCGCATTCTGCCGCGACTTCCCGATCTCCATGGATGGTCCCGATGGAGTCGTCCTTCGCTACGAACTTCATAAGGAGGTACTTGGTAAAGATGATGGCCGAAAAGTCATTGATCGTCTTTTTTCCGAGGATGACGTTGTAGGCAGTGGAGTCTTTTAGGACCACGAATTCGGCTAGGATTGTCCTCCTCTTGTCACCGGTTCCTATGGTGAGGGGGAGTGTGATGGAGCCTTCCGGTTTGAGGAAGTTGTCCCCGAGTCCCGTGACACCGTTGCGGTGCGTCTGGAGATTTTCGTCGCGGAGCCCAAGCTTGTCGAAGGCCCCTCGAAAGAGGATGTTGGAATCTGCGCCGGTGTCTACTAGTATTCTTCGGACTAGTCCGGTTCCGATTCTCGCCGAGATCACGAAGGGTGCGTCTTCGGCTGCGGTGCCGTGCTGGCAATCTTCGGGTAGGAAGGTTATTGCTTTGTCGGTCACGGGAGTTGGGGCTTGATTTCTGACGGCCATTACCTTGAGGTCTTTTTTTATCGTGGATTTTGACTTGCATGGTGCATCTTTGCCCGTGATGACGTTTACTATGATGGTCGGGTCTTCCTCTGGACTTTTTCTAGGGGGTTGCTTTTGGGTTCTCGGGTTACGTCCTTCTTTCTCCGGTGACCTGTCTCTCTCCACGTGTCTTGGTTCTCTGATGATTTTGGCGAATTCTGGGAGTTTGCCGTCTCGTATGGCTTGTTCAAGGGCGTCTTTAAGGTCGAAACAATCTTGTGTTTTGTGACCGTAACCTCGGTGGTATTCGCAGTAGAGGGTTTTGTTGCCTCCTGTCCTTTCCTTGAGTTGTCGGGCTTTCGGAATGATGCCTCGATCTGCTATTTGGTGGTATATCTCGGTGATTGGTGCAGTTAGGGGCGTGTAATTAGAGAATTTGCCTATTCTCGGTGGCCGGCTGGTCGGCCGAAGGTGGTCTCGTTGATTCTCTTTGGGTGTTGGGTTATGGTGAGAAGCCAAATTGCCGCGTTGGGTGTTGCCGTGCTGCCGTTTGTTGGCCGCGACGACCTGGCTGACTTCTTCGTCGTTGATGTAGTCTTTGGCGACGTTTTGGATCTCATGCATGGTCCATACCGGTCTGGTGGTGAGGTGTTTGCGAAAATCTTCGTTCATTAGCCCATTGGTCAGGCAAAGGCTTGCGACTGAATCCGTGAGTCCATCGACCGTTAGGCATTCGTCGTTGAAGCGGTCGAGGTATTTTCTTGTGGATTCGTCTTGTTTTTGTGTGACCCCAAGCAAGCTGATAGGGTGTTTGGCTTTAGTGATCCTAGTAGTGAACTGAGCCATAAATTTTCGTGTAATGTCGTGGAAAGTGGCTATGGATCCGTTTGGGAGGGCGTTGAACCATTTGATCGCTGGCCCGGCGAGGGTTACCGGGAAGGCTCTGCATCGGACCGCATGCGCTTGGTTTCTCGGTGTCGCCGATCTTCGTCTGAGTTGTGCTAACAACTCAGATCTCGGGAAGTGCTACGATTGTGCCTTTTGCTGTATCGCCGTTCTGGCGATTTCTCTCGTCTATGGTCGCGCGAGGTGCTGCGACCGTTTCTCGTATCATGTCGCCGAGTCGGTGACCTGCCGCGACGAGATCTTGACCGGGAAGTCGCATGGCTTCCGTGTTCGTTATGGAGTTTGTTTTTGGTGGTCAATTTGCCTTCGAGCTCTTGGACCCGGAGGCAGAGATCTTGGATGATTTGAGCTGCTTTGTCTCCCGTGTTTTCGGGGTATCGTGAACATACAATCGTTTGTGTGGTGGATAGCGCTCATTATCCTAGCTTGGTTTGTGACCTCTTGATGTTCGGGAGTCGGATTTCTTGGTCGAGAGTTCTCCCGACTTGAGGAGGCTTCTTCCAGTACGTCCCCCATTTCGATTTAGTCGGCGCAGGTCCCCACAGACGGCGCCAATGTACAAGATGTCTCTGGTACGGGTTGAGAGATGGATCGGGAACCTGCGGGTCGAGGCGGATGCCGGATCACTTGACTGGGGTGATGGGGGGAGGTACCTGCAAAGACACTCCAACGCTTAAGTCAGAATGGATCTGAGAGGTATAAGGTCTGCGGAATGAATGAATACCTGGAGGGACCTGGGTCCTCTATTTATAGGTGATGGAGAATATCTTATCTTATCTTATTTGGCTAAGATAAGGGAGACGTTTGAATTCGAAAGTCGGTTAGGAATCTGAGAGTGCCGTTTTTGGGCCTTCTAGAAGTGGGGAACGGGTCGGACCCGGGGAACCAGTGTTGGGTTCGGTCTTGGATCCGGGATGGTGGGCCGGATCCGTAACAAGAGCAAAAACTGAAAAGGGGTTCATGATGATGATGAAAAGATTGCGTTTTTATAGTTTGGTTGCTGCAACTGAATAATTATTTAAACAGAATATAACCGAAGCTAATGAATGTGTCTGTTTTTGTGTTCGCTGAAATGAAAACAAGCATTCAAGCAACAAGGTGTGGTGGTGAGAGAAAGGAAGAAGAAGTAGGAGAAAAAGAAGTAGTTAGGGTGCGTGAATCTCATAAACCAAGATGAAGATTTACTCGAATTAAAACTCAATTGGAGTTGTCTATATAAGACATCTTCGCCTTCGGCAACCTCTCAAAAGGGGAATCAAATACAGTTAACTATAATTTTTTATCATGAAAAATTTAAACGCTAATAAATATAATCACAAAGACATACATTAATTTAATATTTATTAAAAATTAGGTTTGTTCAGTAAAATTACTAAAAATATTTAATATTATCTAACAAATTACTAATTTGAGTAGTGTTATCAAACTAATTTATTTTTCTGAACAAAGTTATTCTACAACTTTTATTGTAAGAAATCGTAGTTTATTAAGAATGTTACATAAATGTATGGAAATAGAATCCATTATTCTTTGATATCAACACTGGACTAGGCTGATAATTGACAAATTCATCCATTTTTCAAACGAAAACATAGTTTTCTTTTTCTGAGCGTAATATCAACCAGCACGCACGTAAAGTGCGAGTTATTAATTGGCGGTTCCCTTTACATTTTTGTTTCATTTAAAACACATGTATTACTCTGCTCCAAATGATAAGCAAAGTAATTAAGTTAAAGTAATGAGGAGAGTGATTACTGATTATAATTGTAGGTCTCTGTAGTATCGCTTGATCCAACTTGCTATGATCTTTATCTCTTTTTCCCTCACATGTGTGAGCCACTTTGGATCTTCCTTAGTTGAGTACCTTAGGTCTACGTGATGAGCTCCTGTATGAATGTGTTCACATAACATAATAAGAATAATGTTACATAGTTAATAAATATTATTTTTAATCAATATTTTGATTCCAATAATTTCTCATATAATAATTACAAAAATATTTGATAACAAAAAAAATTAACTAAAAATAATCATAATTTACTTTATTTAATATTCATTAATTATTATGACAATTAATAAATATTAAATAAAATAAATTTTAACTATTTTTTTATCTCTCTAGCATTACTAAATTAATTAACGCCCCAATTAATAGAGCTTAGAGAGGAAAGGGGAAAATTAAATTTACCTTCTTTTGCAACTATGGCTACTAAAGTTTTTGATATACTCTTTAATACCCTGTAACATAAACACATAGTTGTTAACTTGTTATAGGTTAAATGCGATTGAATACATAGTGAAAATAATTATAAGTAAAACAACAACAATAATAAAATTTTATTTTATTAAATAGAGTTAGTTACATAAATAATCGATAATGCTAAAAAGATAAAAAAAAGTCAAAATTTATTTTATTTAATATTCATTAAATAATAATTAAAAAATTTTAGATAAGTCAAATTTTGAATGTTTTTAACTAATTTTTTTGTTATTAAATGTTTTCGGATCAAATAATATTATTGAGTTTTATCATGTATTAATATCTACCGTAAAATTATTTTCAGGTAAATTTCTTTTGACTATCTTATATATAATATTTTGGATCTTTGGTAGCGTTTGTTTGCTAATATAAAGTTAAAATGATGTTGAAGTAAGAATGATAAGAAAAAAGAAATTATTCAGTCCAATAAAAATTTTTATAAAAAAGAGAGAGTACCTGAGAAAAAAAGAGAAAGAAAAAGAACGTAGAGATAGAAAAAGAGCATGGAGTAAAAAAAAGTACTTTCTAAGAACAACGCAAAATAGAAAAATTAAGAAGGGGTAACAGTGGAATAATAAAAAATAGCACCATGGACAAAAAAGAAAAAAAATTCATAAAAACGTCCGTGTCTCTCTTCCAAATCCGTGTCCATCATTGTCCTCCGTAAAAGAGTGGACACAAAAGGATTAAAAACTGTCCTGGAGACAATATGTTCAGTGTCCATGTCTTTGCTTCCAAACGCTTTTTAAGAATGTGCTGTCCATGTCTCCGTGTCGTGTCTCCGAAAACAAACGCTACCTTTGTGTACTATTTGCTCTCTATCTATTTTTTATCTCATCTACTCTCCTATTAATTGGATGTTCTCTCGATTCTTTTTCTATAAATTTTACAATTTTTTACGAAGAATGCTAGGGATTAGCAACTTTTGTGATTTATAGCTATCAAATAGCCATCAAAATGGTTTTAATGGTGTGAGATTGGTGTGAGATTTCATCCAATGACTCACTTTGTTTTACTGGTTACATGCTGACCAGTACAGATAAATGTTATACGTACCCTCCACCGCTCCAAGGGTCTCTTAAACCGTTAAAGAAGATAATGTTGCTGGCGGATCTTTTCAAAACTTGGTGAATATGCTGCAGAGAAACGTTATTGACGAAAAATCAATAAACATTAAGGGGAGCTAAGCATGCAGGGAATAATTTAATGTAGTAGTTAATTAAAAATATACTGACATAGCCGCCAAACTCAGTGGTGATCCAATGGGGTCTAGGAGTTGTATTGTAATAGAATTGGCAGGAATCGGATCTACTTTTGTATGACCATTCAGATTCAGGGAACATGCTTTCCTTCCTCACACCAAGAGGCATAATCATCTCTGAACAAGCCTGTTTCATTTTTAATTGGAAACAGAGCAACAATAACATTTCGAAATTGGATTTGCGATATCTTCTCCAGAAAAGTTAATAACCAATGACGGTACGTTGTTGCATCACTCTGCTACAAAAAGATGTGCTCTTGTCCATATTAAATTAATTGGGTCATTTATTTATCAGAATTTTGTGTTTGGACTCGGTTTTTGGGGCCTTCCAAGTGCTCAATGGCAAGTATTATGAGATATAGTTATGACACCAAAAAGAGACAGTCTAATGTTAGGGAGATTCTTATTATGAAAAATGTGTTTTTCCCACTTCATATTGATATCGATCACATAATATATAAAAATTAAAAACAGAAGAATATAACAAAATGTTATATCTGTGCTTAAAAAACATTATGATGTATAAATATATTTTCTATGGAGGAAAATAAAAGTTCTCCTAATGTTTTATGTACCTAACTTTGGTATCGATGCCAATTTTAAAAGAGAAGGAATTGAGAGAAGATTAGAAAAATAATGACACCAATAGACTTAATATTCAAAAGAGAAATTTTAAGTGTAATATTTTTTTTCTTACTCTTAAACTAATACTATTCTATTTGTTTTTTTATTTTCTTTTATGTTAAAAGTGTGAGCCTTCTACCATTTTCCATGTTCAAAATAATCCTTAAAAATTTACACATACTGCATTGGGTCTCTTAAAATATTCAAGGACATAATTTGGTCATTAAAAAATATTAGCACGAGTCAAGTTAGTCATTTTATTAATTTGTTAATGTCCTATGAATATGTCACTGATGTTTGTTGATGCGTGAGATAAAATTTACTATGTGTTATATTTTTAAAATATTGTGTGATATTTAAACTGATATGTCAATTGAAAGTTATCAGAAAAACTAATTAACCCATATTAATATATCTTAGAAGAAACAATTTAACTCACATTGATATTTCTCAAAAATCGAATGAAAGTATTAAATTTTCTAAACTAAATTGTCTCATCCGTATTTTTTTTAATCCTATTCAAATATTAACCCTTATTTATTATACACATATTAGTATTCATTTGGAATTGTGGTTTCAAATTTTATAAACGTTAAATCTAACTATTTTTTTGTAAGTGTTATAAATCTCATCACTATGAACTTAACTTGGAAAAATAATGAGGAAGAAAAATAAAGTTGGTACTAAAAATTAAAAATAAACTTTTTATATAGAAAAGTCTCAAGATACATTTTTCATATATGTACCATTTTTAAGAGTTCAATGTTGTGATTGTTTTTGTTAGAAACAAGAGAGTAATCCGAAGAGTATATTATTGAGTATGTTGAAAGGTACGATACATAGGGATATATATATAGGTGCTAGAAGAATTATAGTAATAAAAGCATATAATTCTATCGTTAATATACAGATATTTTATATAAATGTAAATGATATTAACTGATCTAAATTGATTTTAATTTATTCTCTAATGTCCCCCTTTAAACTTAAGTAGGAGTTAAGGATACCATCTTGAATTTGGATACTAGAGTCCGAAAACGAGTAGGATGATGAACTTTCATAAAGATATCAGCAATCTGATCCAAAATTCCAACAGCGACGAGGCGAACAACATCAATAATGAGACTTTGCAGGACAAACTAACAATCAATCTCAATGTGTTTGGTGCGTTCATGAAACACATCATTATGCGCAATCTGAATAGCACTGCGATTGTCACAAAAGACATCGGTTGGGGATGATTGAGGAGCACCCAAATCTGCAAGAAGCCAACGAATCGAGACAACCTCAGCACTGGTGTCAGCAAGAGCATGGTATTCAGCTTCTGTGTTTGATCGAGCAGTGAACGTTTGATTTTTAGCTCGCCAAGAAATGAGAGCATCGCCAAGAAACAAACAATAACTAGTAGTAGAACGACGATCAATGGGATTACCAACCCAATCAGCATCTGAGTACGTTTGAAGGAACAAAGATGAATGGGCAGAAAAATAAAGGCCATGAAATAGGGTGCCTTTGATGTAGCAAAGAATGCAAAGAACTGCCACATAGTGAGTAGTACGAGGAGCTAACAAGAACTGGCTGAGTACATGAACTGGATAGGTGATGTATGGTCAGGTGACAGTCAAATAGACGAGACCTCCAACTAACTATCGATAAAGAGTAGGATTATCCAAAATAGTGGTATCCATAGGGATAATTTTAACATTAGGCTCAAGGGGAGTAGACTCAATGCGACTATCTGTAATTCCGGCGTGAGCAAGAAGATTTGAAGCATACTTAGCTTGAAAGAGATAGATGCCATCATCTGTGGATATGACTTTGAGACCAAGAAAATAACTAAGAGAACTAAGATCTTTCATCTCAAAAGTACGGTGAAGGGAGGCTTTGAGATCAAAGATACCATCAACATCATCACCAGTAATGATCATGTTATCAACATGCAAAAGCAGAAGAACAACTCCACGTTCACTTTTATGAATAAAGAGAGCATTCTCACGAGGGCTGCAAGTGAAATCGAAATTGCATATAATGGTGCTGAACTTGTCAAACCATTCATGAGGAGCTTGCAAAAGAGACAGAGTTTGCTAGAAGGACAAGGATAACCCAAAGGTGGTTTCATATAGACCTTCTTTCTCAAATCTCCATTAAGAAATGCATTCTTCACGTCCATCTAAATGAGAGACCAATTTTTGACCACAGCAATGGCAAGAAGAGCTCGAACATATGTGAGACGAGCAACCGGAGTAAAAGTCTCTTCATAGTCAATACCATACTTTTACATACAATCTTGAGCAACCAATCATGCCTTATAATGGTCAATAGAACCATCAGAGCGAGTCTTGATCTTGTATACCTATCTACTTCCCACAACTTCCTTATTAGAAGGATCAACCAAATCTCAAGTGTGTTCTTTTTCAAGTGTCTGAATTTCTTCCTGTATTGCTTGCTGCCAATTTAGATTTGTGGAGGCTTCTCTGAATGAATTAGGTTCATATTAGTAGAAAAATAATGATAATCAAGAAGATAAGGAGGTGGATGTCTTATCCTAGAAGAACGAGTGGAAGGAGGAGGCATGACGGTATAAGCAAGATCGTCGGCCGGTCTGGAATCATCGGGATATGGAGAAGGCGAAAGAGTAGGCGGCTGTAGAGGGTCATCACTAGAAAAAAGATCAACATTGGGGTTAGTGAAAAAGGGTGACTGAGTAGGAGGAATGGACTCAAAAGAGAAGAACCGAGAAAATATATGATGCTCCTAGAAGACAACATGACGAGATATACGAATACGTCTAGAGAGAGGATCCCAACAACGATAACCCTTGTGTTCAGTGCCATAAACCAAACAAAAAACACATGCGAGCCCGAGGTTCAAGTTTATTATGTTCATGAGGCTGAAGAAGAACAAAACAAACACAATAAAAAATTCGAAGAAAACTGTAATCTGGAGAGGTATGATAAAGACGCTCAAAGGGAGTAACGTTACCAAGAACAAAAGAAGAAAGTCTATTGATAACATGAACATCAGTAAGAACAGCTTCACCCCAAGTACGCTCAGGATACGAAGAAGAAAGAATCATTGCACGAATAGATTCAAAAATGTGACGGTGTTTGCATTCAGCTCGTCCATTTTGTTGAGACGTACAAGACTACCAGGGCAAGAAAACTCAGACAAAGTACCCTGTTCTACAAAAAAGGTTAAAAGGTTAAAAGTTTGGAATCACGATATTCCATAGTATTATCGCGTCGAAAAACCTTAATAACCTTGGAAAACTAAGTTTTAATCATAGTGCCAAAGTTAATATAAATTTGAGGTAGCTCATGGCGATTAGTCCTCAAATAAACCTAAGCGTGAATAATCATCAATGAAAATGACAAAGTATTGAGCTCCTTCCATAGAAGCGGTGGGAGTGGGGTCCCAAACATCAGAGTGGATAAGATTAAAAGGAGAGCAAGCAAGAGATGAATTATTGTGAAAAGATAAAGCAGGTTGTTTGGCAGTTTGACAAAAAATGAAATTAAAAGACTCATTAATATCCTTACCCAAAACACCTTGAGACACAAGAGGACACAATTTTTCTAAGGAGCTGTGGGCAAGACATTGATGTCATAAGTGAAGAGTAGATGGAAAAGAAGTAGCATAGAGATTTGGCACATGAGGAATATGAAGATTCTCGAGTTCAAACAATCTTCCGACCTTACGTCCAGTCCCGATTATTTGTCCCGTCTGACGATCCTGTACACGACAACCAGAAATGAAAAGATTGACATCAAAATCGAGATCAACAAGTTGACCAATAGAAATAAGGTTAAAGTTCAATTTGAAAATATAATAAGTATCAGGGAGATTAAAGTTGAATGGGAAATAGAAACCTTGTGTGTTGCATGCAAGAGGAAACCATTAGCAGTATTGACAGAAGGTGCATTTGTAGTGGTAGAGAAAGACGAGAAAAGATGACACAAAGGAGACATGTGATTAAAGCAACCGAAGTCAAAATACCATTTAGAATTACCTGGAGGAGTCAAAAAAGTAGCAGGAGTATTACCAGAAAGGGAGAGAAGATGCTTAAGAAGAGACGCAATATCAGATAGAGAGACAGGAGAAGGGTTGTAAGGAGCAAATGTGGTAGATTCAGTAGTAGCAGCAACAGCAGAAGCAGACACATTCATGGAGAAGTTGGGATGAGAATGATACTTGAGGTGATCAAGACGTGGTGGGCAAGTAGGACAGGTAGTAATCAAATGTCCCGAGAGCTTGCAGTAGTGGCAGAACAGTTGTGGACAATTGTAGCTAATGTGACCTTTCTGTGGCAGCAAAAGCATCCGAATTTTCCATAATAGTAGATATAAAGATCACAGAAAGGAGAGAAAACTGCAAATTCAGGGTCGAAAACAAAAAAACAGATGGCAGAATTGGAAAGAGCTCACAAAAAAATCTTAGAAAGTGTCCCACTATCTGACACGTAAGCTACCACGTCAGATTCCACGTGAACAACCACGTTAGCAGGAAAGGTGACACGTGACGATAGTTGGGTGGAGAAGGGAAGGCACGTCAACGTTGAGTCAGCGAGGGTGGCGTGCGGGTCGCGAAGTGGTCCAGATCGGGTCAACTGTAGGCGCATGTTGCTAGAGGCGCTGCTTCTGCAACACATGACACTCTTTGGACCATTTGATCATTGCTGAAGATCAAACGGTGCTGGAGATGTTTGGAGAAGGAAAACGATGGAAGCAGACAACGATCTTGCGACGACGCGTGGTGGCGCATCCGGCTGTTTCCGTCAATGGGTTTGGGCTCATTGAACTCGCGACGACAAGACCAAGACGGTGGTAATGGCGGTGATGAACCAAAAGGTTGAGAAAGGATCGAAAAAACGAGGTCAAAGAACACTTCGGGGTGAGAAAAATAAAGGGATTATGAACGAATATCATGGAAAAAAAAAGAACCTATGCTCTTGATACCATGTTAGAAATAAGGGAATAATCCGAAGAATGTATTATTGAATATGTTAAAAGGTACAATAGATAGGAGTATATATAGGTACTAGAAAAATGAAACTAATAAAAGCATTTTAAATATATACTCATAATAGAATTAGAAGAGGAAAAATAGAAAGAAAGGAGGTTAGGTAGTACCTGCCATTGCCATCCCCCGAGATCATGGGGATCAGAATGATCATCCAAGTCGAAGCAAGTGGCAGAGCCGCTGTAGTTGTAATATATATTCGCTGCTGCGTACAGCTTCTCAAATGCTGATCTCTTCTTTTCCTTCTCTATTGCCTCGCACATCTACGCGCCACAATTCCAACTCAAACCACTCTTTTCACATTAACTAACATCTTCTCCCTCATTATTCCTCTCTTTTCTTTTTTACACTAAAAGTTAATTATTTATATAAAATATATATTTATATATAAATATATAATAACTAATTTTTTTGTAGATTCCAAAATTGATTATGAATATATGTATTTTTAATATTAAAACAAATTTCCAACAAGATAACATTAATATTTTTTTTAAATAAATAATATCAATATTTTGTTTGCACAAGATCAGATCGTCTAATGAGTGGCATTTTTTTTAACAAAAAATGTAGATATCCATTTTCTTTGTCATTATTAGCAATAATATCAATAATGAAGAATGAGTATTTCGTGCATCACACACCACACATCTAAAAGTGTCTTACTACTAAATAAGTTGAATTTCCCAATCTCAACAAAGTTGATAGTTAGATTATTTAAGAGAAAATGACTCTTCATCCTTCTACGAAATGCTTAAATAATACTTTTAATATTTTAACATGTTACAAAAAATTAATTTTAAAATGTTCATGTATTTCATGATTAATGATATAATATTAAAATAAATGAAATTTAATACATTTTATTTTCTAAATATTTTTTATTAATCATGAAGTATATAAAAAATTTTAAATTAAATATTTTTGTTATTGAGGAATATTTTATTCAAATAGACTGAAATGTGTATTGGTAGTCTTGTAGAAAAAGAAAACGTACGTTTCAGAAATAGAAAGAAAGAGAGCAACATTTAGATATCTCAGAGTGTCATTTTTTTTAATGCTTTTGAGTATGTAATTGAATAATTGATTAATAAGTGTGCGTATTAATTGATTAAATCAAATAAGCTCAGCTTACTCTAACTAATTTCCAATTTCANGAAAAATTAGCTTTCCTTATTAAACTTTAATAATAATTAATGTTTTGAGAGTTATAGCAAAAGCACCTTTCTGATTGGATAAGCTGGCAAGGGATTCATAAAATTGGAAGGTGTGGGGTAATCTGTCATCGCTGTATATGTCCACGCCGATTGAAGCCAACCTTCCAGAAAATCTGAGCTATAATTCCTGTAATAATAATGATAAATAAATAAATAAATACTCCATTATTAAATTAGTTATTCAGTTGAATTTAATAATATGATTATGATTATTAGAAATAATGGTGCTCTCACTTGCATAATCTGAATGATTTCTGCAGCAGCTTCAATCCTTTATCCGTCTTTCCCGCATCCTCTATTTGTTTCCAAGAACTTTTTATGACGTTATAACAGTTCTCACCCTCACTCTATAATATATGCCACAAATTAAACAAACAAAAATTAGTATTTCTTAATGATAAAATCTAACAACTAACATTTTTATTAAAATTTAGT
>NC_029790.2:90577725-90579536 GCF_000816755.2 Arachis ipaensis
TATATAATTTTATATTATTAAAAATATTAATAATAATTAATTAATTACTATAAATTATGAAACATGCTGCCCCAAACCATCTTCTTCTTTAATATTCAAATCTGCACAGTGACATGCATGTGAATCAAGAAAATTAATAATTAATTATAAGATCACCCGCATGCTTGATTGAGTGGATAAATTGAAGTGCACAAATCTCAACCTTGTTTATTCTTTCTTATACAGTGATTTATATATTTGCTGATCCACTCACATGTGGGTCATTTGTGCATAACGAGAACAGTTGAATAGATTTTAAGTGGATTAATATCCATTTCCACAGATCCCTTTTGAATATGTCATGCAATTTTGTGCGGATCGTGAGACAAGGAAAGAGATATAAAAATATGATAAATCGAGATGGAGGAGAGAGAAAGATTGTAAACCCTGAAGTCGTTGGCGATAGTATCGGAGAAGACATAGGGTGAAACCAAACCCGGAAAATGAAGGATTGGGGCAGATGAAGCTAAGGCTCCGATCGTAACGTGCGGATACTTCATTCTGAACCACGCAGCAAGCACTACCCAAAACAAAATAAATTATTAAATTTTATACCAAACATGAATCAGGTGAGATATGCTTTTATTATTATTATTACTTCCTCCGTAGGATCCACCAAACACCACAACAGGGGAATCAATTGCTGAGATATTCTTCTTCAGATCAATAATGAGAGTGGCATAATCAGCCAACGCCTGAGTAGAACTCAGGTACCCAAGTGTACTCGTATTTGCATATGCAACCTCCCTGTTCCCACCAAATGGCACTGATTTTCCGTAGAATCTATGCTGCAATTATTCGAAACAGAGTAGTGTTAATTAATTAAGGTTGAGATCTCAGAGTATTGGCCATGTCTTCGACACAGTACAAGGTTGACTTTAATTAATTTGGGGGTAGGTAGATATGGATCAATGGATGCATTTGTTGTAGTTGTAGTTAACAATACCTCAATGAAAACCAAAAGTGCTTGGAAACGTGGCGCGTTTTCGAACATGAACCCCGTGTTCTGCGTGAACCACTCTATGTTGCCTTCGTTTCCGGTGTAAACAAAGATTGGAGCATTGTTGTTGGCGCCACCCCAATGGGTATCATTGAAGAGGTACCTTTGTTGAAACTTGTGATTGCTTTGGGGAGTGTAATCGAAGTGATCGAGCGTTTGGGTGAAGAACTTTGTCTCGTAGAGTCCATTTGATGAAGAAGAAGAAGAAGAACGAGAGAGTTGGGTGGTTAGCTCAGGGTGAAACTTAGATGAAGAAGGGAAAGTGGGTACGAAATGGGAAAAAGACAAGGTGGAGATGGAGAAGAATAAGAGTAGCAGAAGAGAAAGTGGAGAGAAGAGTGTGGCAAGTATCATTTTTGGGTGGTGGAGGTGGAAGTGTGGGGTATGGGTGTTGTTTTTGAGAACATGAAAAAGAGAATCTCAGCAGTCTACAGGTTCCGAAGAAAAAGCCATATGGGAGGTTGGTTTGCTATTTGCTAATAAGCAGGGGATTGAGGTGCCCTGGCCCCATCCAAATTACAAGTTTCCAACTATGTCTATGCTGCTCATGGATGTCTTTACCCGAATTAGTTTCAATTTTATTATCACGCATTTATCTACGGCACACCTGTTATCCGGAAATGATAATCTCCCTTCTATTTTTTTAAAAAGTGGAAACTAAGTACAATCCACTTCACTTGTAATTGATAGTTATTTGATTAAATTTTTATTTAACGGCTCTTAACTATTAACTTCACGTGAAGTTGACTGTACTTAAATTTTCATCTTTTTA
>NC_029790.2:90579550-90597121 GCF_000816755.2 Arachis ipaensis
ACTTTTAAAATGAACAAGTTTTATAATATGACGAAAGGTACAAGTTTTATAAACCCGAATTATGTCATAAGACTAAAACTTTATTTGAAAGAAAATTAAGAATCTCAACACACCAAGAGTGTGTGGACGAACTGAGTTCAATACAAAGCATATGATAAAAGAGACAAGTGCATGATAAAAATAATAATTTAAATGTAGATATATATTATGTCAAACAATTTAATATATGATAGGAGTAGCTAGGATGATAAAAACACTTCACATAGGTTATAATAACAGCTCTATTCTATACTTATTAGTTATTATTTCTAAGAAAATAAATAAGACTCTAATTGTTTAAAACATGTTCCCGTTATTAATCTATATAAGGTCGCCACATACCCACATTGAAACCAAATGTTCTAATACATTAATAGATTTAGTTCTATCATCACATCATGATTAATAAATCCATTAAGGTAGTTTTCACTACTACATTTTAAACATTTAATAACATTTATTCTTCAACATTTATTAGAGTGTTAGTAATTATAATAAAATTATATATAAAATAATATTTATAATGAAATATTAATAAATAATGTAATTTTTTAAGAAAAACTAAAAAAGGGTTACCTATTCCAAACTTTTTTTTAATATTGACCCATTAGGTGAGTTTGATCCAAAAATGAGTCTATTAGCGTGTTTAATATCATTGTGGGAGCGCCGCCGTTACCTGCAAAACGTTGACAACGTTTTGATGAAAACGTCACTGACGTTTTATTCTCCATATTTGACACCTAACTTACTTCTCTCTTATTCTCTGCATAACCCAGCAACAGAAATAATTCCATGTCCCCATCCTCATTTCTTTCTCTTCGGTTGTTTTCAATTCTTCAGCAACAACAAACCACTTCTAAAAATACTTGCTCCTCCCCTCACCAAATCACCATTGAAGAAAACGTCACCGCTATTTTGACTAATTTTAAACTTTAAAATTCGTGTAACACGCAAAACGGCACTACCATTTTCAGTTTTTTAATTTCAAAAAATAAAAAAATTCTTTAACACAAAAGGGCAAAGCCGTTTTCTTTTTAAAATATTAAAAAATTATTAACATGCACAAAACGATGGTGACGTTTTGTGTGTATTCTGACAGTTAAAATTTTTTTTCATACCAATGTTAAATTCAACTATACAAAAATAACTTTGAAAAACACCCATCTCTCTCGAATATTGAAAAAACTCAGCCTACCTATTCCTATTGACATAAAAATAAATAAACCTCCTCTTCTCTAAAAGTCAAAATCGGAGACCTAACCTAATGGTTGGGACAGAAGAGTAGAAATCGGGAACCTTCTAGTGCAAAGAATTAATGCGCCAAAGCTGTCGGCGTGATCTCACTCCAAATCTTGTTCACCTTCGCAATCTCGCTCTCAATCTCACTCGCGCTCTTGATCTCGATCTCGATCGTGCTTTCAATCTTGCTCGCACTCCGCTCTTTGAATCTTTTTCTCGTTTCAACAAACTCTATTTTTCTCTCTCAATCATTTTTAGGGTTTGTTATTCTCTATTTTGAGGTGATTCTAACGGAGAAGGAGAAAAAGAACCTCCTTTCGTGTTCTTTCTTCTCTAATTTTCACTACTTCTAGAAGCAGATTTAGGGGAGACCAGCATAGGCCATGGCCCTCCTAAATTTTCAAAACTTAAAATACAATAGATATAATGTTTATAGGTTTTGACAAATATATTTCCTAGTTCAATGGTTAAAGGGAGGCATTATATACTTCAAAGCATAGGTTCAAGTCCCATGTCATGCATTTAAAATTTATTTTCTTTTGTTCTTTCAATTATTTTTTTATAATTTTTTTTATCTATTATTATATAAAAATATTTTAGTTTTTATAATAATTTCTAATTGAATGTAATAAGAAAATATATATTTAAAATAAATTAGATTAAATTTTATTTTGTATAATATTAAAATCAAAATATGATTAAGTGAATTATTTATTAAAATAAATATATCTTATATATTATATTCATTAATTTATTTTAAATACATATATTAAAATTATTAGAGAAACAAATTTATATTATTTATGTTATATCTTTTATAATAAGGATAAAAATTAAAATTTCATGAAAAAAATTTTGATATAAATTATTTTTTTAATTAAAACTTTCATTTTTAATATGGTACTTTAATTTTTTTATTTTCGGCCCCCTCTTTATAAGATTTCTGGATCCGCCACTGACTACTTCATTATTATTCTTGCAATCTTCTTAAGCTTTTTATATATAATTGTTAAGATCTGTTGGCCATGAATTGATTGAATTCCTAATGTTAAGATCTTCTTAATTCAAGCTCGAGAGTCTCGAACAGGACACTGATGATTCCAGAATTGCATCTCCAGCTATTAAAGTACTCCTTTTTCTTTCCTCGCTTTATTTCCCAAATTCATTTAGTTATCGTAATAATTTTTTACACTAGAAAGCAAAGTGTTAGTAGTTAGCAATTAGAACGAGAGAAGTATTACTTGGATATGATGTGACATGTTATGACTATTGCGTGCATCGGGAGTTACTGGCTGAAATTTTTGTCAACTTCAATATTGATAATGTATACTTGTACATACCATATATTTTATAATTAGGGGTTATATATATTGCTCCATAGTCCATATATATAAGAACTTGTTATTTTATAAAGTTTAATCATTCATATAGATGTTGTCATTATACGAGGAAATTTGAAATAAAAAATATAGAAAATTAAGAAGGCAACAGTGCCTATTAGTTTGCAGTTAATTTTTTTACAAAGTAGAATTACTCAAGCCTAATATTAATTCAGTGATGGTTTTGGAATTGCTATTTTTTCTGTTTTCTTGATCCATTCATGTCCATATAAGATTAGAATCAAACACATTTGATTATTTCCATTGTTACATTCTTGAAGCACAAACATATTTGATGCTATCAAACATCATTTTTATTTATCTGAATCTGGCTATTACAGAGCATTTTCCTAGGTATTTCAGTTTCTATTCAAATGTCTTACTTTTTTGTGTCATTTTATAGATCAAAATGGTAGCTTTGTGATTTTGTCATCCAAGTAAACTTTTACAGCACTTATTATGCAATCTGCATGTATTTGCTTTACCTTTCATTTGACTAAAATGATTGCAATATGTATAATACTCCATCCCTATCTTATGATCAATTTTAAATCAAGTTGATTTTATGATCAATTTTAAATCAAGTTGATTTTACCCAAGTTTATGTTTCACCACTTTGGTTCGTTTCCAGAAACAACTGTCAAACAAATTGAGGATGCATTCAAGAATTTACAACAAAGGAGGATATTGCAATTGTACTAATTAGACAATATGTAAGTCATATATTCTTTCATGAAAAATCCTATATTTTATGCATTGCAGCAGGTTTTCAAAACTTACGTATGAGCTTTTGGTTGATCAATTTTCCAATGAGTAATGCTATACATCATGGTACTACTGCAGTATTATTTCCAGATAGACGTGATGGACGAGCATTCACCCTGAAGGTGATACACTCACTACTGCAATCTTGAGTTGATGGAGTTCAGTTGTTACTTATTAGTTATTAGATGTTGCATCATTTAAGTGGCAACAGCACCTAGTGCTCCACTTGCTACAACACCTTAACCTGCCTAGTGAGTATTACAGCTTATGATTATGCCATAGTTGTAATTTGTGTATGGTGTTTTTTTTTAATTAAATAGTCAAATGTATATCTTTTGTGTAGAGCACCAAAGAAATCCAAGAAGTAACCATTAGCATTTCCAATAAACTAGAAAGATGGTGAATCTTTGATGGTTCTAATTTCTAGAAGTATACACTTTCATATATTAATTGAATTTGATTATGTAAGTTCAATTTTCCCTTTCATATCTTGGTTACCATTTTTCAATGTTTCTTCTAATTCTAGCTTCTTTGTTGAAAGTTTTGTATTTTTATTTTCTTTGCTAGCCCTCACACTCACTCACTCTTGGCTCACCATCATCATTGTCTTTTTCAGTCTTCTAGTTTCATTCTGCTTCCCCTCACTCCATTTCAGCCGTTCTAGTCTCGATCTTCTCTTGCTCACCCTCACCGCGCACTACCTATAACTGGTTGTCAATTCTGGTAAGGTTTGTTCTGCTAGCTTTTTAACTTGTGATTTTTTGAATTTTCATGTGTAATTTAATTAATGACATTCGTGGTGTCTTGCTATTTGCTAAGATGTGGTTGTAAATACTAAACTGTGAAATATCTTTAGTAAAATCTGCTAAAAAATGTAAGAACTATGGAAAAACTTTCTTACCCTGAATTTGTAACTCTTAATATTTCATTAAAAGAATTATCTATCATCAATATTAGAAGTTAAAATCCATATTAATTAAATGGGTCTTGAAGACACCATCATGGCAAAATTATAAGCCTTGTAATACTATCTTAATGAGTATGTTTTGAAGATATCATTGTAATGTTAATCCCTGAAGGATCACATATAATCCATTTAGATATATAAAATATTCAACTTTAATTTGTCTATGGTGGTAGTATTATTTGACCTTGCATATCAAAAAGGAATTATTCTTTGATTAATCATTTTGTTTGAAAAAGTGTACTATAATAAAAGTGAGTACCTTATTATAAAAGATCCTGCAGATATTTGGAGAAATTTATAAGAAAGATATTATTATCACCTAAAAAGTATGCTTCTTTTGAATGCCTAAAACGACATTCTCGATAGGATTATGTACATTCATTATGAACTAAAGGATCTTAAAGATATCTTTTAATAATGAAAATTTGCATCCTCATAGGATTGAATAAACTTTACCGTTATCGATTTTGACAATTCGTTGATCTGCCGGAAGCAACTATAAGAATAATAACGTTATCGCTTATTAAGAAAAGAGAATAAGAATGGTGTTACCGTTTTTCATAACAAATGCTATATTGTTAAAATATAATCATTCTCTGAAGTAAATGTGTCGTTATAATTCAAAATTATAATCGATCATCTAAAGAAATTTAGGTATTCCATCAAAGAGATGTATTAAAAGATTATTCCATGAAGTGATTGAATCTTATTTTCATATTACCTAAAGTATATGAATAAATATTTTGCTATCTAATATTCCCATAAGTGAATATATATTAAGTAAATAATACATACGATTTTGTGTGATTATAGAAGTTATTATATGGATTAATTTATTATCACCAATTTCTAAACAGAAATTGGTTTGTCTAACTATAAAATTCTTATTCCTAGTACTTCAATTCCATAAAGAGGAGTGACAAAGTATAAATATAAAATTGGTATTAAAGTGAATAGTCTGATAATTGGCTGGGTTTTTTAATATTGTAGAGAGATGAGTGATTTTATTCATTATTTTTGTATGCGTGAGTTATACACTATGGGGGAAAAGGTTTAATGTGTCAGAGCACACTTGTGCTGTTATCAATCGATCCAGTCCGAAAATCATGACGATGCCCTCCAAAGTAATCGTGCACCTCCATGTAGAAGATGAAACGTGTGCGTCTTAGGATGCCACATTTCAACCAGTGCGTCTATAGTCGAGCTGTGAGACATGATCTTTCCAATCTGAGATATGTGATAAAATCTGCTCTCTCTCAGTTCTGCCTCTACCCTAACATCATGAGTCTATTTGGTATAAATGTCTGGTGTGCAAATTTCTTGAACTCTAAAAACAAAAATAATAATTAACAGTTAGTAACTAAAGCCAGTCGATAACTACTATCACTTATAATATAAATTAATACCAAGTTCAGTAACAAATATAATTAATAATTGCTACATTACTATTAAATTCTAATAAGGGTTAAGTACTAAAATCGTCCCTAAGGTAAGGGTCGAAAATCAAATTCATCCCCGACCTTTTTTTGTTATTAAAATCATCCCGAACATTCAGATACACTTTAAAATCGTCCTTCCCCCCTCAAAAAATTTTTTTGGACACTTTTGCCCTTTAGCCGTTACTGTCCATTGGAGGTTTTAAGAAATAAAGTTAATTTATTTGTTTATTTATTTATTTATATAAAGTTCTGATTTGGGGAGGGTTGGGATTAAATCAGAGCAGTCATCCCTAACCAACGAAGCAGAGAAGGAGGAAGGGCTTTCGAAGGTGAGTGGAGCTATGGCTGCGGAGAGCTCACGGTCGTGTCGGAGTCGGTCGTCTGCGCAGAAGAGGGAGCTTGTGTGTGGACATGGAGAGAGACTCGTGCTTAGGATTTCGGGAACGAGGAACAACCTTGGGCGACGATTTTGGGGGTGTGTCTACTTTGAGGTTAGGGTTTTAAGTTTCTGTAGGTGGGTGATGGAAAGGTATTGTTTATTCTGGGCTCTGACTCTGGTGGGTTACTGCAGATCCAAGAGGATTGTGATTTCTTCCGATGGACAGACCCAGAAGCAGAGAGTGAGGATCCTCGTGTTGCAAGGATGAAGAGGAAAGTTGCGGCTCTGAAAGAAAAAGTGAGGGACATTGAGTGGAAGTTCAAGGTTGCTGCAGTGTTAGGGATTTCTGGATGAGTTGTTTTGTTTTGCTTCTGGTCATAGATTTGGTTCAATCAGAGGGAGGGGGTAGTGTGTGTGATGCCATTGAAGTATGGTTGATGAAATTAGGAGAGAATTTAGTGTTCATTTTGAATTTGTTTGATTGGGTCTGAGTTATGTAAATTGAGATGTACTGGGTCTTGTTGAACATCTGGGGTTAGTTTAGGGTTTTGTTGATTAATTTTGTGAGTGAAATGATCTCCTTGTAATTTGACAATTAATTGGAATGGCAAATTTATCTGTTAGCAAGGAAATTGTGACTGAACTCTTCTATTAATCAACTCTGTAACATATCAATTCAAATAAGGAAATTCATTAAACAGAACCAGCATAATATTAGGCAGAACACAGTCTAGTGTAATTCAGTAATAAGCATAGGAAAATAACACCAAATGGTGGATACTTGAGTCACCATCAATTCCATTACATGGAGACTAAAAAAAATATAGTCTAGGACATTCAAAAAACCTACTACAACTCTGTTGCTCACTAAGAAAGATTAATCATAAGCCATGTTGTCAAGTTTTCAAAACCAAAAAAAAGTGTCACAAACATTGTCTCAATTCAAGCAACAGTACATTGATTACAGCACAAAAGACAAATTTTCACAACAGTCTAAAGTTTTTCCCAAAGTCTTGGTGGAAGTTTAGCCATGAGCCTCAGCTTTCTAGGAGATACATGCAGTGAAATTCTGTGACTGAAGGAGACAGGCCTGGCTGGTTGGCTGGAGTTGGCTGCACCCTTCTCCTTTGGTGCTGGTGGTTATTGTGTAAGGCTTCTGGTGGGCTTTCTGTTGGGCCTTGGGTGGAGATTACCTGCTGCTGGACTGTTGGGCCTAGTAGAGGATGATGTGGGCTTGGACCTGGAATGGGTTGAGTTGGGCTGAGAAGAGGTAGTGGCTGGTTGGGGCTGAGATGATGCTCTAGACCTGGTGGACCTCCTCAAACCTCAACTTGCAGATTGCATGTTAGGCTGGAATGAAGCTTTAGATCTGGTTTTGGGTCTGATAGATGAAGGCTTCCTTCTTCCTCTGGTCCTCTTGCTAGCAGCTTGCCTTGGTTGTTGGGTCTGAAAGACATTAAAAAATTCAGTTGATGGAAAAATAAAACTGTAACCCTAACATACATGCAGTTGATGATACACACACACTTACATCTAGGGATGGCTTCTTGCATCCTCCCCTCTTGTGTCTAGATTCACCACAGTTTGAGCACCTTTGGATTTATCCCCTCCTAGACAAGTGGGACTGGCTGCTGTCCGGAGGCTCATCAGGTCATCTCTTCCTCTTCTTGACTGGTCTGTGGCTAGGCTTTCGATAAGGAGGGGGCATGACATCATCAAAGTTGGTTTTCTCCCACAAATCTGGGCCATTCAGAGGATTGATGACTGAATCATAGCACTTGACATATGCAGCCTTCTTGTAGTAGTCATCAACAAATCCATCTATGTCAAGGCCCTTATAGTTGATGCAGCTAATGGCATGGGTGCAGGGAATACCACTAAGCTGCCACTTCCTATAGGAGCACTCGTGAGCAGAAAGATCAACAGAAAATTTAGACAAACCATTAACAACCTTATATGTTTGTGCAGCAGACCAGTAAGGCCTCCACTCACCAGCTAATCTGCCTCTCCTCTCTAGTTTCATCCTAGTCCGAGGTAAAACTGTCCCATTAAAGTTCTTAATTCTTTCCCTATTAAGAGCCCACCTACTCATCAAATAAACCCTTATGTCCTCCAACATTGTCACTATAGGTTTCTCCCTAGAGTCTACTATTGCACCATTAAAGCTCTCACACATGTTTTTCACAAGAGTGTCACATTTAGAGTGAAAATTAAACCTGGACCTGCTCCAAAATCTTGGAAGAATAGCGTTTAGATGTCTGTGCGCATCCACATTGATCTGCCTTATGATTTGCATCTCTTTCTCCCATTCCTTCCAGTGTGTAGCCTTTGCACACCTCCACATCAGCTGCTTCAGGTGTAACCCAGGAAATTTCTTCCTGAAGTTGCTGTAAAGATGGCGGACACAGAACCTATGGTCCACTCCTGGAATGACCTCATCAAAAGCAGGCAAGAGACCCTAATAGAGCAGGTAAAATTGTGTTACATAACAATAACTGCATCAATAAAGGACAAAAGCTTCAACATCCAGAATTTAAATTTATCAAATGTAAGATTTTAATTGCTTCCAGAATTTTAATTATTCGATAACCATTTACCTTTTGCTGATCAGACATGAAGGTTGATTTCCCAATGACCTCAGCTCCGATGTCGTCAATGAGCAGCCAGAAAAACCACTTCCAGGTGTCTTTAGTCAATGCCTCCACAATGGCGTAGGCGATTGGAAGCATTTGATCATTAGGATCCCACCCTATCGCTGTCAACAACTGCCCCCCTTGAGGTGTCTTTAGAAAACACCCATCCAATCCAACAAACTTTCTACACTGCAGGAAGCTCTTCTTGCAAGCAGCTAGACACACATATACCCTTTGAAAAATGCAATAATTGTTTAACCCTTGGTGCTGGTCCTCAACCTCAAAATCAGCGTACCTCTGTACCTTGAGCGTCACTGTGGACCCTGGATTAGCACGTAGCAGTTCCGAGCAGTAGTCAGCAATCCTTTTGTACTGCTTCCGGTAAGCTCCCTGAATCTCATCCAATGCAGCTTGTCTAACCTAGCTGCCATTGATGTTGTCACTATCAAATTCCATTTCCTTTGTGCCTTATTGACTAGGTCCTTTATCTTCACTTTTGGGTTACCTTCCACTTTCTTCCTAAATGCTTTACTCAGCCAACCAGTATGCAGTATCTCTACCCTATGTGACTGGCCACAAGTATGCTTAAGGTTCATTGACCTAAGTTGCCAAGTCTCCTCCTCACTCATTTTTGCTGCGTATAACCAAAACGGGCAACCCTCTTGACAAACAGCCCTCACCCTAACCAAGTCAAGTTTCGCATACCTCAGTCCCCTTCTTTTTTGCACTGCATAAGCTGTTACAGTGTCCTTGAATTCCTCCCTTGAAGCAAACACAGTTCCAACTTCCCATTTGTACCTTGTCATGTCTTTCACATCTTTATGGATTGGATATCTAATTGCTTCATTGTTATCATCATCCTCGCTGTCCTCTTTCTCTGAACCACCACCCACTTCATAATCCACATCAACTTCATCACTATTGAACCCTTCCTCATCACTGAAATCACTTCCTGCAACCCCTTTTCCTTTTTCAATCCGATCACCATCCGTCCCGCCTCTTACTTCATCAAATCTGCTCTCATCATCGTACTCCTCTTCACTATCTGTAAACATCACATCATCTGCACTGTCAACCTCACCATCAGATGGAATGAAATCCTCATCATCACTATCCTCATCACTATTCGATTTAACCTGCTCATCCGGGTTCAGCTTATCTCCCTCTTTAACCGTCTCCGCATTGGCCCTGTCCACCTCCTGACCCCATCACCATGATAAATCACCAACTGTTTCTGATTATGTACCTCTTCATCATTGGCCCTCTCCGCCTCCTGAACCTGTTCACCTGGGCCTCCAACATCAAGAAATCCTACTTCAGGAAATTCTTCATCAACCTCAACCTTATGGACCACGTACAGATCAACATGACCCCTCTTCCCTGTTATTTTACTCATCTCAATGGCATCTCTGTCTCCCTCAAATAACTTCAAATCGTTCTCTAACCAATCAGAACTTGAGTCCTTATACCAGAAAGCTACAATTTTTTCATTTGTGTACCCAAACTGTCCCACCTCAGCATATGCCTCAAAAAGAGACCAGCAATCCATATCAACATCTTCGATCACAGTCATTTCTCCCCATATATACTCCAATGTACCATTGTCATACCCAAATCTACCACCATGGTAGACAGTCATGTTTAAGGTTCCCATCACCTAAAACCTACAAATAAAAATCACACCCAACTCCCATTTGTAAACCACCAAATACCCTTCGCACAGTATTAAGTTCAAGCTCCAAAAAATCAAAACAAATGCTGCACACATACCTGATTCGAGATGACTACCACGAGAACGAGCTCCTCTTCCACCCTTTCCCACGCAATGCAAACGCAGTGACGCTACTCCTCAGGCCAGCACTCACTCTGTTAGGAAATCATTGAAGGTGAAGGATTAGTGTTCATTTATGTAACGTTACTCACATAATGAAGCTATTTCACGGGAATAAAACACGAAGCGTCAAAGGAATCAGGGGCAAATTTGGAATTAAAATTTTTTTAATGCACTTGAGGACGATTTTAAAGTGTATTTGAACGTTCGGGATGATTTCAATAACAAAAAACGGTCGGGGACGAATTTGATTTTCGCCCCTTACCTTAGAGTATCTGAATGTTCGGATGATTTTTTATCTATTTATTTATTATTTTACAATACGTTATCAGCACAAAACTCTGATCAAATTTGAGGAAGAGAATATATAAGGTAATGATTTTAATTATGGAAAAACTTTCTTACCTTGAATTTGTAACTCTTAATATTTCAACAAAAGAATTATCTATCATCAATATTAGAAGTTAAAATCCATATTAATTAAATGGGTCTTGAAGACACCATCATGGCAAAATTATAAGCCTTGTAATACTATCTTAATGAGTATGTTTTGAAGATATCATTGTAATGTTAATCCCTGAAGGATCACATATAATCCATTTAGATATATAAAATATTCAACTTTAATTTGTCTATGGTGGTAGTATTATTTGACCTTGCATATCAAAAAGGAATTAGTCTTTGATTAATCATTTTGTTTGAAAAAGTGTACTATAATAAAAGTGAGTACCTTATTTTAAAAGATCCTGCAGATATTTAGAGAAATTTATAAAAAAGATATTATTATCACCTAAAAAGTATGCTTCTTTCGAATGCCTAAAATGACATTCTCGGCAGGATTATGTACATTCATTATGAACTAAAGGATCTTAAAGATATCTTTTAATAATAAAAATTTGCATCCTCATAGAATTGAATAAACTTTACCGTTATCGATTTTGACAATTCATTGATCTGTCGGAAGCAACTATAAGAATAATAACGTTATCGCTTATTAAGAAAAGAGAATAAGAACGGTGTTACCGTTTTTCATAACAAACGCTATATTGTTAAAATATAATCATTCTCTGAAGTAAATGTGTCATTATAATTCAAAATTATAATCGATCATCTAAAGAAATTTAGGTATTCCATCAAAGAGATGTATTAAAAGATTATTCCATGAAGTGATTGAATCTTATTTTCATATTACCTAAAGTATATGAATAAATATTTTGCTATCTAATATTCCCATAAGTGAATATATATTAAGTACATAATACATACGATTTTGTGTGATTATAGAAGTTATTATATGGATTAATTTATTATCACCAATTTCTAAACAGAAATTGGTTTGTCTAACTATAAAATTCTTATTCCTAGTACTTCAATTCCATAAAGAGGAGTGACAAAGTATAAATATAAAATTGGTATTAAAGTGAACGGTCTGATAATTGGCTGGGTTTTTTAATATTGTAGAGAGATGAGTGATTTTATTCATTATTTTTGTATGCGTGAGTTATGCACTATGGGGGAAAAGGTTTAATGTGTCAGAGCACACTTGTGCTGTTATCAATTGATCCAGTCCGAAAATTATGATGATGCCCTCCAAAGTAATCGTGCACCTCCATATAGAAGATGAAACGTGTGCATCTTAGGATGCCACATTTCAACCAGTGCGTCTATAGTCGAGCTGTGAGACATGATCTTTTCAATCTGAGATATGTGATAAAATCTGCTCTCTCAGTTCTGCCTCTACCCTAACATCATGAGTCTATTTGATGTAAATGTCTGGTGTGCAAATTTCTTGAACTCTAAAAACAAAAATAATAATTAACAGTCAGTAACTAAAGCCAGTCGATAACTACTATCACTTATAATATAAATTAATACCAAGTTCAGTAACAAATATAATTAATAATTGCTACATTACTATTAAATTCTAATAATTGTATCAAAATATTTATTAATTATTAACCACTACAGTAATTATAAAAATTACTTACATATATAAGATGTCAAAGATATTCTATAATATAGTCATCAGCACGTGTTATGTCACATTTTTTCATCTTCATTTTTTTTAAACTTTACAACAAAAACAAATATGAATAATTAATGATAACTGTGATAACTGTATCCTATTCACTAGTGATTAATATTTTACTGAAGCTTAAAAAAATCAATAATAATAATAATTAAATACAACTACTAATAATTACACTTACCTAGTTGAGTGGTGTTGCATATTTTTTAGCGACCTTTTTTTCAAAAGATGTGGGTGAGGAGTAAAAAAATTTTAAAAGTGATAGTTGTTGTTTTTAGGACCACAAAAGAAGAAATGAAGATAATGTCGCTACTAACTCAGTTAAGCGAAGGGGGTAAGAGACACATCCACGTGTCATCCATGTAAAACGTCACCAACGTTTTGTAGCTTAACAGCGTTGACGTTTTGTTCGACTCTGACAGCGCTTTCCATAGCGGCGTCAATCATGTCAATGGGCTCATTTTGGTGAAAAACAATAAATCAAGGGCCAATATAAAAAAAATTCTTGATAATTTGGTTAATAATATATTTTGTTTTTTCGTGGTAGATAATTCTATGCTCAAGAATAATATAAATCTCAAAAATTATTCACAAAACTTTGTTTCTAATTCTTTTATAAATACTTGGGTTACCATGAAGGGAGATATATATCTTAGAGAATATTTATAAAGTTCACTTATTCTCTCTATTTTACTTTTATATCTACTTCTTTCTCTATTTATTTAGTATACCATAATTAAAATATATAAATACCCATAGTATTTATAAAATAAAAAATGAATACCTTGTTTGAATTAAAAAATTTGAATACAGCATACAATATATGTACTATTTATTGTATACGATATATGTACTATTTACTATGTAGTACTATTTAAGTGTACAGTACTATACAAATATACAGTATTAATCTTATATACATTATTAATGTGTGTATAATTTTATTTTTTATTTTTATCATTTTATGTCCCAATAAATTTGTAACATACTATAATTTCTATTTACGTGTATAACAAACTATTTTGTATAGAAAATATTTCATTTTTATATATGTACTGTAGAAAAGTCAATTTTATTTCACAAATAGAAAATCATAAACTAATTCTAATTTCTATAAGAGTTAAAATTTAGTTTCTTGAAAAGATTATTTGGATTTTAATTCAAATGCTCCAAAAGAACTCTTGTTTTGTTCATCATAATGCTTATAAGTTTTGAAGATATTTATTAAAACAAATATCATATTGAAAAATTGAATAAGAAAAATAATAAGTTCTTTTATATTATTAGTTGTGATTCAAATAACTAAGAAATATATACTGAAAATATATAATCTCGTATGGTATATATTACGTTTATAGTATCCCCCATTCTCAGTTTTTATTAGTCAGCCCACACACTGAACAAACACACGACCCACACCCACGAGGCATTGTTGGCCGAGCGCAGAAGAGAAAGCACGGCGCCGGCGGGCGTCATTGCCGCCGTGCCGCCGTGTTGCATCATGGAGGATGAGTGAGCGGGAGACAAACACGAGAGGGAGAGGGTCGCGCCGCCACGGTCGTCCGGGAGAAACGCCGGAGAAGTTGCTGCGTTGTTGCCCGTGCCGCCGCTGGTCCACCTTGGAGCCATCGTCGAGCTCGCAGGTGAGGGGGAAACACAGTGCCGCCGACTTCACCAGTCTTTCGCCGTCGAATCCTCCTTGTCGCCGCCATTCGAATCGCGATCCAGAGAGAGGGGAGATGCGAGCCATGGCCGGAAGGGAGAAGACGCCGTGTCTGGAAGTCGCCGTCGTCCTCTCTGCACCGCCGTCGTCCTTTCCACAGGGCCAGCCGCTGTCTTGCATGGCAGAGCCAGAAGTAAGAGTTCGGGAGCAGAGCAGGCGAGAGAGAGATCTGAGGCTGGACTGGGAGTCCAACCACCGCGTCCAGCCACGTTTGTGTCGCCGGCGCCGCCTCCGCCGGAGCTGTCGCCCTCAGAAAGGGGTTTCGGACCGCCGGGAGTGGTTCTGTGACTTCCGGGAGCACCGTCGGAGCTTCTGGCTGCCTTTGCCGTCGCCGGAAAAGTATGCCGGTAAGGGTTTTAAATTGCGGTTTCTGTCCTTTTTGGATTTCGGAAAGAGTATTGACACTGCATGGTTGTACAGCTGCTATTATCAGAATTCGGGCCGCCGCCGTTATTCAGAATTTATTAACGGAGCCGCTGCCGAGTCGATTTGGAGTTGCGGCTGTTTTGTTTTGTTAATCTAGTGAGTATCTCTATTTCGGAAGTCTCGCGGTAGTATTCTGTTGTGTTCGGTTAATGAATGAGTTTTGATAACATGGGGTCGAGTCCTGATTATTGTATGTTGCGATTAGTGTTGCTATGGTTATTGCGAACGAGACTGAGAGCTGAGGTTTTGGTTGCCGTCAGTTCGGGTTGAGGCGGAAAGGACTTGATGAGGCGTTTGGATTATGGAATTGCGTTTTGAGATAGGGGCACTTTCCAAAAACTATATTTTTATATGTTGGAATTATTACATATGGATACTGATGTGAGAAAATGTGTATTTGGTGATTGTATCGGCTTTATGTATTATTTGATTGACTCGAATGTTTATAGATGTTGGTTTGGCTGAGTTGTTGTGCGGCTTTGTGAAATATAATATTTTGAAGCTGATTCTTTAAATATTTGAAATCTGAGTTTAATCCGTTGAGGATTGATTTGAATCGAGTTGATTATTTTGATGATGTGAAAGATAAAATACTCTTGAAATTCAGCCTGGGTTTCTTTAATTGATTTGGTTTTGATAAATGATTTATTGCTGACCCGATTCTTTAAAGCTTTGGAAATGAGTTAAATCGGTTGACATTGAATTGATTTTGAAATGGTTTTCTTGAGATATGCCACTGAGGCGACTGTTGGATTTAGCTTGCCTTGAATTGATTTCTGGTTTTGAGCTGTTGAAAAGGAATGAGAAACGGTTTAGTTGGGACCCGAACCGGGTGGCAAAAGTCCAAGTTTTAGGAGAGGTGCTTGACAAAAGGATTTTTGCCGGTATAGAAATTATCAAATGATCAATCGTAGTATAGTCTAAACCGACGCAAAATCCTTCATCAAACAAATCTACAATCTATATCCGAGAGTACTAGTCTCTCGAGTCGTTCTCCCTTGGAATTGCCAAAGTGTGCATCTCATTGATTTAGTAAGCTTTGTTGGAATTCTTTGAAGGGTTTAGCAAAGCTATGAAAAATTAACTGCCTCCACGCCTAAGTCACGTGACTTCATTAAAAATCATTTTCGCAAATCGGCGCGCACGCGCAAGGCACGCGCACGCGCCGTTGAGACGTCTTGCAATGTGCGCGGAGGCGTGATGTACGTGTGCGCGCCCATGAAGATCCTGGCTTAGCCGCTTCTCAAGCCGGCTCTTGGCTTCGGCTCCACGTAGCCGTATCCACGCGGGACCATATCAATAAGGCAAGCTCGGCGGTGATGGATGACCCATGTGTGCTTGGGAGCACGTAGTGAGCTAGAATTTGGGCCCATGCCGTAGCTTCTTGAGTGAGGTGGCGGACATCTAGACCCTTGGGTCTTTGCTTTATGGTTCCCCGAATCCAAAATGCGTCGGGTAAAGCAATGACGCGGAGGATCGCGCTCCAATCGAATGTGCGGTCAACGCATGCAGCCAAGACTTCTTGGTAGGCGTCATACGCATCCGTTGACGGTGCAATCCCAAGGACTTCTCGGATGGTTTCCACGGTGACCGACACTTTTTTCTGGCGCACAAATATTGATGTGAGATGGGGTGAGTGGAAGTTGGAGTAGAATTCCACCACCCATGAGAGATTGGCCTCCGTAGGTTGCCTCAATAGGAATCTCCAATGCCTCCGGTCAATGTGTGGCATCACAATCGGACTGAGGTGAGCCGGTAAGACTAGGAGGGGTTCCGGATGGTAATTCCTTTCAATAATTCTGGAGTAAACAAGTTCGCAGTAGCGGTTAGGAAACTTGTTCGAATCCTTTGGAGGGTTGTCCTTCTCTAGAACGTCAACGGGGCCCTTAGTCTTCTTTAGGAGGGGCTTGGCCGTTAGTTCTTGGCGGGCTTTATTGGAAGCTGGCTTCTTGGGGCCTTTCCCGTTGTCCTTTTTGATAACCATCCTGTGGAAGCAAGAAAGGAAAATATCAAACCAAAAGAAGCGGAGATACATGAGCGCTATGTGATGAAAAGTTATGCCATAGAATATGGGTGTCTTAGTTACATGACAGCTGCAACATGTAACTAGGACAATGTGTGAAGCGCAAGGCAAAAAATTTTCTTGTGGTGCAAGGGTAGTTTAGGCATGCAAGGAAGAAGCATGAGAAGCATACACCCTTAGGGACCATAAATGGGAGGCAGCCAAGAAAATGGAAAGAATGGTTTGTGGAAAGGGGGGATGCACTCAAAAGTGGTTGGTGAGAGGCAATGTAGTCACAATGAGTCCAAAATTTAAGTATGCCTTTCATCAAACACTTGGTGTGCATCCTTCAAGTAGTATGTGATTGTGTGAAAATGAGAGCAATGAAGCTTTCCACAATCCATTATTAATGATTATAGTGCATATTGATTGGAAGAAAATTAAGCAACACCATTCATCTACTTATGTAATGAGTTTGAGACCTAAGTGCTCATGAAGAGCAAAGAAGAAAGAAGGAAGTAACTAGAGAGGGGAGGAAGAGAGAAATAAAAGAAGAAGGAAGTCTACCTAAAGGGTGGTGCAACTAAGTGAGTGAGAACTACAGGAGATTAATGGACTAAGAGGGAGCTTAGTATAATACCTTGTGAGATGGAGAAGGATGTGGAAGAAGAAGGGAGGTGGAATGAGAATGAAGGGGTAAGTGTGTCCCTTTTATTTTTT
>NC_029790.2:90597414-90626774 GCF_000816755.2 Arachis ipaensis
AAGGGGCCTGGAGGGGGCTCAACTCTCTGTGAAATGGCCCAGAGAGGAGTGCAGAGTGAAAGGGCGCGTGCGCGGCGGTGGCGCGCACGCGCATTCCGCGCTTGTTTTGGATGGACGCGTGCGCGCCAGGTGCGCGCACGCGGCAATGGTGTTGGGCTGGTGGCTTAGTGTAGGCATGAGAGAGGCTTAACTCTCTGTAGAATGTACTATGGGGGCAGCAAGGCAATCGGCGCGGACGCGCGCCATGCGCTTGCGCGTCGATTGGTGGATTTTGCTCATGTGCGCGGACGCGCCATGTGCGCGCACGCGCAGAGACTCTCTCGGTTTCGCTTGACGGCATTTCAAGGACATAGAAGTCAATCGGAAATACCAACCCTTTTATGTTCACCAATACATCTTCCGCAACACCCGCTACGATTATTATGCTTTTGTCCGCTAGGACAAATCTTGCCGTCGACCTTTTTAGTGGGGGCAAGTTCAATACCCGATAAACGGATAGCGGCATGATGCTAACACATGCTCCGAGGTCACACATGCAATCTCTAATTTGAACTCCATTGACGGTGCAAGTGACCATACAAGGGCCCGGGTCATCACACTTCTCCGGTAATGTTCCCATCAAAGCGGAAATAGAACTCCCCAATGGGATGGTTTCCAATTCAAGAATTCTATCCTTGTTTATGCATAAATCTTTAAGGAATTTAGCATATCTAGGAATTTGATGGATGGCATCAAAGAGGGGAATGGTTACCTCAACTTTCTTAAACATTTCCACCATTTTGGGGTCGAGTTCCATGCGCTTTTTAGCTTTCTTTGCAAGTGTTGGAAATGGAAGTGGTTGAGCAATTCCTTCTTCCAAGGTTCTTTTGGTCTTGGGTGTCTCCCTTGTTGGTTGGGCTTCATCCTCAACTATGGCTTGTGGTGTCTCCTCTTCCACTACCTCCTCTCCCACTACCTCTTCTATATCTATTCTCTCTTCCTCTTGGGCGGTTGTGATAGGACTTGGGTCCTTTGCTTCCTTTTCTTTTAGTTGTGTACCGGATCTAAGGGTGATGGCATTGATGCCCCCCTTTGGATTTGGTTGAGGTTGAGAGGGAATGACACTTTGGATTGGGGGTTGAGGAGTAGAGGTCGATGGTGTGTCCATACGTGCAAGAAGAGCTTGTAGTGTAGAGGTGAGGCCGGTGAGGCCGGAAGCAAGTGTGTTTTGTAATTCCTTTTGGCCTTGGATGATGGTCCAGAGTGTTTCATCTTGGTTGGAGGGGCTGGTAGTATCCTTGATTAGGGCGGTCATAGAAATTATGGGTAGCCGCCAAGGTGTTGTCTTCTTGAAGGCTTGGGCACTCATCCGTGTAGTGAGAGTAGCAAGAGCAAATGCCACACACTCTTTGAGGGACCAATTGTTGTTGGTTGTGTTGTTGAGATGGTGGATATGATTGAGGTTGTTGTGGTTGTTGTTGATTCAATTGGAGTTACCTCAAAACGGATGTCATCTCATTCAAGGATTGAGTTAGAGCGGTGGCTTCACTACTAGTTGATACCTCGTTCACGGTCCTTGGACGGTTGACTCTTCACCTCATATGTTGATTGGATTCGGCTAAGTCAATAATGAGTTGCCATGCCTCCTCCACGGTTTTATATTTGGACAAAGAACCATTGCTAGAAGTGTCCAAGAGGGTTCTATCTTGCTCTCGCATCCCTTGACATATGTATCCAAGCAATACTTGAGTGTCGAGCATGTGATTAGGGCATGCATCTAGTAGCTTGCGAAACCGTTCCCAATACTCATATAGTGGTTCCGTCTCACCTTGCACAATACAAGACATTTCTTTCCTTAGCCTATCCATCTTTTCCGGGGGTAAGAATTTATCCAAGAATCCCCTTCTAAGTAGGTCCCAATCGGAGGTAACTTCGCTAGAGAGAGTGTAGAACCATTCTTTGGCCTTATCCTCAAGAGAGAAAGGGAAAGCAAACAACCATATAGCAACTTCATCGGACCCTTCCCGTCTAGTAGTTGAGCATATGCGGTGGAAGTCCTTGAGATGTCGAATAGGGTCTTGTGCGGGAAGCCCGTGAAACTTGGGTAGGAGGTTAATCAAAGCGGTCTTTAATTCAAAATTCGCATTCAAATTGGGGTGAGTTATAATGGAGGGGTTGAAGGACATAATCCGGTGCACCCGCTTCCTTGATGGTAACTCTCCTTGGAGCATCCATAGTATTAGTACCTAAAACAAAAGAAGAATTGTTAGTGAGGTTGATGGGAGTATGATTAATGCCTTCTTTGAGTGACGGTTCAATGTTCACTTCAAGTAAGGTGGTTGAGGTGGTGAAAACCTCTTCACCTTTTCCAAATCTTAGCCGCCTCCGAGCTTGTCTAATATGAAACAAAGTTCGTTCTATTTCCGGATCAAAAGGGGCTAAGATCGGATTCGATTGTGAACGCGTCATGCAATGAAGGAGAAATAGAATTCATTGTAACGATGAGAAGTTAATCAATTGAGCAATTTACAATGAAGTGCAACTATGTACATATATACATGCTTGATCCAAAACAATAACATGGCACACTAAGCAATTTCCCCGGCAACGGCGCCATTTTGACAAAAGGATTGAACCACTTAACACACAAGTCACGGCATCGAATGGCATCAAGAGAAGATTAGAGATGTATCTATTTTAGTGCAAAACAGGCATGTTTTCATTCATGAGGCAAAACTAGGGAAGGAATGCAAAATCTTGTATTTTCATATGGAAAGTGTGTGGAATTATTGATAAAACCCCTGAAATCATCACAAGATAAATCCTCAAATTGGGGTTTGTCAGTGCTGCCGAAATTTCTACAAAACCCTAGTCTTGCTTGAAAAGTTATTTTAAAAGGGTTGGATTTGAGAAATTGTATTACTTGATTTGTTAAGACAATATTTATGTTTTCAAGCTTAATTTATTTAATGAACTTTATGCCTTGAGTTTGACTTATTTAGAAATGAACTATTTTTCACCGTTTGAACCACTGAAGGAAGGAATGATGCTCTAGTATTGATTTCAATATAAAAAGGAGCTTTTAGTGATTTTGAAAGGAATCTAGACTTTTGATTGAGTAATTAAGTTTGAGGCATTTTGGAAGAGTTAGAAAAATGAATTCCAAAAAAAGAAACCTGAAGGTGATTTGATTCAAATGAACCGGTTCCATTTCAAATGAGTTGATTTTTGGACCGGGTTGGAACTTGTGATTTTGTATGGCCGGGTTCATAATAAATTCAGTTTCATTTACTTGAACCGAGAATCATGATTTTAATAGTTTTAATGAATTTTAAGGAAATGATATAGGTTGACCTTCCCTAAAGACTTAGGACTCTGTCGAGAAGTTTTGAATATAAAATCCCATTGTTGGATGGATGATTTTAAATGATTCAAAAGGAATCTTTAACTTTCCATGGTTTTGGAAGTTTTGGAAAGAGGAAGCCGAGAGTGGCTTATTTCAAAACTATTGTGTTAGTTATGGTTTATTGTACCCTCGTCTTTATCTTGATATAATCTGTAAGAGGGACAGGAATTGTATTGGAAAATGACTGTAATATTATGTATATATATATATGGATATATATGGATGTACTCTTTATGAGTTTTGTAAGTTGTATGGTATTTATGGATGTATGATATCGGATGAAAGTATTTTTGGATCGGTATTGCGGTTTAAAGTTTTTAAACAGGCTCATATTTTAGTATTAAATAGTGTAAGTGTCGTCGTAATGTCCGAGCTATCAGAGTCGCGCAGCCGGAAGTGTGAACTTTGGTAGTTAGGGTGTTACATTTTTACTATAATAAATTTTTGTGTGCAGTATGTTCTCAATATTTTGTGGCCATCACCAATAAAGGTTTGGATTTAAATAATCTAAATTTTCAAAAAGAATCTATGATAATGCATCTGTATAGATCATTCCGCCATAGACATTCTTATTAGACAACTTGTGTTCTTATATATATATATATAGAAGGAAATAGCCAGACAGGAACCTTTCCAGGGTACCCAATGGTCACATGCCTGCTTGTGGCCTCCCCGTATTCGTTACGCCTTTGATGTGAGGAATAAAACATAATGGATTAAGTCAGGACACGATCGATTGAGAAGCTGCTTTATCGGGTAATATACCCGATAGATCTCTATTCTATAAAGAAGAGACCTTATTTATTTCCTTATGATAGGCCCTCCTTAAGATAGAAATAGAAGGGCAATCCCCAAAAGAAGCGGCCAGAGGAAAGATTCATTAATAACGGATCTTGACCCCATATCATACGTAGGCGAATTGGTGCGAATGGAGAAGAAAAAAAAAGATTGAATTACAAATATTTTCAACCGAGATCCAATGAGAATTAGCGCATAGCTTCTGGTCTTTGACATCAAAAAAGAAGGTTGTAATAACGAAAGGGACATCTGAGAATTTTGTCCTAGCTAGTGGAACAAGAAAGACATGGATCTATATTCAATACGCAATCAAAGGATTTCTCCCTGCGAATAATTCCCCCTGCTTTGTTTTCGCTTCGCTCGTGCGTGGCACTCCTTGCTCGCGGAGCGGCATCTGAAGTTTATGAGATTACTTACTCAAGTAAATAATTAATCTAAGAACATAAAATATTATAATCCAATCAAAATATTTATCTTGATAGTATTGGTAAAATTATTTATGCTTGTTATATGACTATTGGTGAAAATGTTTGATAATCTAGTAGCTTATGAAAATACACAAAATTGATCTCCATTATTATTTATACAATGCCTTAAAGTTATTGCTACACTAGTTGTGAGAACAAATTCACCTAGTCATTTGTGTTTGAATACACCTTATGGTAGCATTTAAACAATTATAGTAACATCAATTCTCCATTCAATGATTAACTTTGGCTATAAGCCAAATATTTTTATTTTAAAAATTTTTATATTTCAAATTATGAATAAATATGTTGGTACGATTTTCCTATTGATAAGAAAGCATTTTTGAAATACTAATAGGATAAATCATTGGCTCATTTTGTACATTTCCGATTTGATGGGTAATGTTTCCAACAGAGGGAGAGAATATAAAATTGAAAACAAGGTAAATGAGAATACATTATAGTCATGTTAGATCCTCAAACATAACAATGCAAACCAGAAGTACACCACAAGTTTATAGATACATTTTATGATCTTGTTAATGTATGAGTACTACGTACTAATGCAAGATATATGAAAATGGAAGATAATAGATAGTGGCCATTAATGCATTAATTATATAAAGTTGGCAGGTGATATTGGGTATTGTGTGATATTAGTAGGTGATGCTTGAGGTTGTTAGTGGTATTGTGTGACATTAATAGGTAATGTTTGAGGTTGTTAGTTAGAGAGAAAGAATAATGAGGAAACAGCTAGTATGACAGGTGTATATATTATATTGGCTAGTACAGATTTTATAGTAGAGTTAGTTATGTTTGTCTTTCTTTTTGGCTATATATGGCTATACCTTCAGCCTTTGTAATGTATGTTTTTTTCCCTAATGCGAAATGTACATTTCTCTCTTTTTTAACTTGTATAGTAGAACTTCCATTTTTCACCAAGAAATCTGTAGCTCAGAACATATTTCATCATGGTGCGGTGAGTGTGGAGGTGCTGCAAATATTGCTAGCGAGAATTATGAACTTTGCCCCTTGTGGAGCATTATGCTCATGTGGACAGAAGATCATAAGAGAATATAGAGACGGAGAACATGCTGTTAGAATTTTGAAAGGGTTAACTGAGCAGTACACAATAGTAAAATCATAGATTATGTTGATGGTGCCGCTGCCCAATGCGAATTCCATCTACTTTTTTTTTTTGCAACAAGAAAGACAATTAATCAACTCAGATCAAAGTAAAGAAAGGGTGCTGGTTAATGCTGTCAATGTTGGAAAAACTGGTAATGAAAGCAATAAAGGGTTTGGTATGACCTTCAATGAAAATTCTAGTATCACAAATCAAGATGGCCAAGGCCAAGGAAAAATTAGTAGTGGAAAAGAATGATGAGAAGTTGTTTTCATTGCAGGAAGGTTGGACACACCATAGAGACCTGCTACCATAAGCATGGATTTCCTCCTCATTTGCAAAAAAGATTTGGAGTAGCAAATGTGAACAATATGATTGTTGCTTAGAAAACATGTAGAGATGAAAACATACCTGATGTGTGTTAAACTCAAGAGAAGAATAGTAAGAGCCTAGACAACTTGTTTACCGAAGATAAAAAATAAGCTTTGATTTCTCTATTCTAGCAACATAAAGGTGATCCTGCTCATAGTTCTCTTTAAACATAAATCATAAACACAATGATAGTTCCTTCAGTAGGTATACACCATATTTTATCAATTTTCTACATCCCTTTACACACACATGATCGAATAATTGACACTAGTGCCACTGCACATGTTACTTTTTTCCTTTAGACTTTTCACTCTCATCACACAATAGATCCTATTTTAGTCAGATGTTCAAATGGTACTGAGACCATAGCAACTATTAGTGGAACCATAATTTTAACCCATGATTTTTGCCTTACAGATGTGTTATATGTGCCTTCTTTCAATTTTAATATCATATTTGTGTCTAAAGTAACTAATTTTTTACCTTGTCAATTTTTATTAATAATACACACTATGAGCTACAGAACAACCTTTTCTTAAAGATGATTGATCATGCTAGATAGAGAGGTAGCTTGTATATCTTCAATACAGATGCAACTTATGACAACTTAAAAATAGCAAAGAATAGAGCAATAGTCAACACCAACAATTCAGTTAGTGTAGCTACTGTCACAGACACTATAAATCATGAAACTTGGCATTGTAGGTCAGGACATGTCTCAATTGATAGGTTACAGAAAATGAAGAAAAATTATCCTTTTATTTTATGTCCATTAATTAATGAGCCTTGTGAACCATGCCATTATGCAAAACAAAGAAGATTTTCCTTTCATTTAAGTCAAACAAAATTTTTCAATTTATTTGATTTAGTGTATATTGATATTTAGGGAGTTATTTTTACCCCATCTTTTGCTGTTCATAAGTATTTTTTTAACAATAGTGGAAGACAAAAGCAGGTTCACTTGGCTATTTTTTATGAATAATAAAAGTGAATCGCCTTCTTTTATCCAACAATTTATGCAACTAATTGAAACACAATTTCAAACAAACATAAAAAATATCTGGACTGATAATGAGGCCGAATTTATCATGAGTACCTTTTATGAAAAATAGGGAATAATTCATCAGAGTTCATGTGTTGAGACACCTCAACAAAATGAAGTTGTAAAACAAAAACATCAAGATATTTTGAATATTGCTAAAACACTCATTTTTAAGGCCCATATTTCTAAAATTTTTTGGAGATATGTTGTAGCACATGATGTACATATTCTCAATAGAGTGCCTAGTTAATCTATTAATAATAAAAGCCCTTATTAGATTTTTTTAGTAAAATGCCAAATATTCAGCACTTCAGAGTTTTTGGATGTCTTGCATTTGCTTCAACTTTAGTTATAAATAGAAAAAAATTGGATAAGAGGAAGGAAATGCATTTTCCTTTGCTTTAAAGTAGGAACAAAAGGATATCTTTTGATGGACATTAATAACAAATAGTTTTTCATATCTAGAAATGTAACATTTTATGAAAATTTCTTTCCATATAAGAATGATCAAGTTTCTCATCAATTGAACATGCTTCCAATTCTAATAAAGACACTAAGACTACATTACATAATCATGATCCTATAGATGTTTTTGATAGTAGCACATCACCTTCCCATGCCTTAGATTTACTTCCCATTCAACATACATTGTTAAACACTCTTTTAAACATAATTGATGTTCAACCAGCTAACCTTACCCATCTCTCTGAGTTTACCAGCAGCACCAGTATCACATACTACCCCATCATATAATGAAAACTAATCTAATCCCTAGTCCACTGATATTAATTCACTTCCTTCACTATGAAAATCCCTTAGAGAAAGACACAAGTCAAAATACCTTGATGATTATGAATAGATACAAACCACTATCTTTGATAGCATGGTCCAATCATCAATCACAAAATGGAATCCTATTTCCAATTACTTGAATTACAATTCCCTGTCACAATCACACAAAGCCCTTTCTATTACTATTTTCACAAATCTAGAACCAAAGAGCTATGAGTAGGCTATCCTGAGTGATTATTAGTAGAAAGTAATCAAAGTTGAGCTTGAAGTATTGGAGGAAAGCAAGACTTGGAAACTTACTACTCTACCGGAAAGGAAGCATGAAATTGGATATAAATGGGTATTTAAAGCCAAGTATAACTCTGATAGGACTATAGAGAGACACAAAGCAAGGCTTGTGGCCAAGGACTTCACTCAAACACAAGGGTATGACTATTTTGAAACCTTTAATCTTGTAAACAAAATGACTACCTTTCATGTACTCTTAGCAATTATAGCTGGTAAGAACTGGTTTATTCATCAATTAGATATGACCACTACATTTCTTCACAGTGATTTTCTTGAAGAAGTCTATTTAAAGTTGCCCCTGGTTTAAATGCATAGCTAGAAATGGTTTGCAAGCTGGAACAATTTTTATATGGCCTTAAGCATGAAACTTGTCTGTGGAAATCTAAGTTATGTTCTGTCTTGGTTGCTTCTGGTTACTCACAATCAAAGGTAGAACATTCTCTTTTCACCAAATTTTCTCCAATAGGTTTCACTTCTATTCTTTTTTATGTTGATGATTTGGTTCTGGCAGGGGATGACATAAAAGAGATCAAACATGTGAAGATAAAATTCAACACTTTGTTCAAAATCAAGGATTTAGACAAACTAAAATTCTTCTTGGGCATGAAAGTTGCAAGGAGCAAAAGAGGAATACCTTTATATCAAAGGAAGTATACTATTGATCTCTTAAAAAGTATGGTTTATTAGATTCAAAATCAGCTAGCACACCTATGAATTATTCAATTCATCTCTCAAAGTCATCAGGAACATTATCAATGATGCTAATCCATATAGAAGACTCAATGGAAGGTTGATATACCTTACTAATACCAGGCCTAACATAAGCTTTGCCGTTAGTAAGTTAAGTCAAGTTCTAGATTGTTTTACAGATGAGCACTTCATAGCAGCCTTACTTTTTGAATTTATTTATGATTTGTCCCTTTGTGGTTTCTTAGATTTCAATTAGGGTACATGCCTGAACACTCGAAGATCAATGTACGGATATTGCTTCTTTTTTGGAAGATCTTTGGTATCATGGAAAATTAAAAAATAACAAATAGTTGTTCAATCATCTTTGGAGGCAAAGTATCGAGCAATGACTCTTGCAACTTGTGAAGAAATTTGGCTTATGTACATCTTGAATGATTTCAAAACCAAGTGACTAGGTCCTACGACACTATTTTGTGACAACTGATCTGCTAGATATATTACGACTAACCCAATATTTCATGAAAGGATGAAACACATTGAGATTGATTGCCACAAAGTTAGAGAGAAAGTTCAAGACGGGTCCTTAAAGCTCATGTGATAAACTCATATTGTATGTTGATTTTTGGGTTAAAATGAGTGGATTTTATTAACTTATCTTGCACTTATTTATTGAAAATGCATAGTTTTATGAATTTCTTCTAATTGTGCTTAATGGTGAAAAACATGATTTTTATGCTTGAAAATTGCTAAATTTAATTCATTGTTATCCCATTCGATGCCTTGATGTATTTGCTTGAGTAATTGAAGGTTTGCAATGTAAGAATGGCTTGGAAAAATGGAGAAAAAGCATGCAAAAGTGCAGAATTCATGAAGAAATGAAGATTAGAGATTTTCATGGTTGTGCGTATGCATGAGTAATGCGTACGCATCATTCACAATTCACGTGTACGCATGGTAGATGCGTACGCATGACCTCCTGCCTCACTTAAAATAGCACCTGACTCGCAATTTCTAGCCCAATCCAACTCATTTCTGAAGTATTTGAAGGCAAGACTCAAAGATGATGAACCAAGTAGCAAGTAGCATTAGAGTAGTGTAGCAAGTAGAGTAGTACATAATCATGTTTTAGATCAATTTTAGAAAGAGAAGCTCCAAATTCTCTCTAGAATTTAGGTTTTTTAGTTTATTTTTTCTTAGATGTAGGTTTTAATTCTTATTTTAGTGTAGTTTTTTTATATTTTCATGTTCTAGCATCTTAGTTTGTTTAGTTTCACTTGTTAATTTCTTTATTTTGTTAATTTTAGTTTATGAACAATTGTTATTTCAATTTTTCTTTAATGCAATTTGATGTTTTTATATTTATTGATGTTCTTTTTAGTTGTTATTATTGCTTTCTTGTTTTGGTAGTTATAGATTTTGTTATTCTTGCAATTTATCATGCTTTTCCTTTTATGCATTTCAAGTGTTTGATGAAATGTCTTCTTTAATTTTAGAGTAGATTTTTGCATTCTTGACTTGAAATTGAGGACTTTGGTGACCTTGAGTCATTGATGTCCAATATTGATTGGTAATTTAGGGTTGTTAGTTGGTTTTATTTCCACTGACGCTAGTCTTTCACTAAGCTAATTAGTGAGTTAGCTAGGACTTGTAGATTAAGATCAATTATGCCTATTTGACTTTCTCCCGATGTCCGGGGATGACGAAGTGGGATTAACTCTTCTTAATTACCATATTTGTGGTCGATGACTTGGATAAGAATTCTTGACTTTCAATCCTTGCCAAGATGCCTTTTTAGCATTTGAATTTCCTTGCTTGCTCTTTATTTTCTTGTCATTCAATTTATTGTCTATTAATTTTCAAACCCATTTTTCTCATAACCAGTGATGCGCACATAGTGCATGAATCCCCACGCTTCGTACAACTAAACCAACAAGTGCACTGGGTCGTCCAAGTAATACCTTAGCGAGTCAGGGTCGATCCCACGAGGATTGTGGTTTGAAGCAAGTTATGGTTATCTTGCAGATCTTAGTTAGGTGAGTAGGAATTTATTGGATTTGGTTAAAAGCATAAAAGGAATAAAAATGGAATTACTAGGTTTGATTATAATCAGTGACAAGAAGATGGTTAAGGCTTGGAGATGCTTTGTCCTTCTGGATTAACTCTGGTCTTACTGTCTTCTTCAATTGTGAATGATTTCTTCTATGGCAGGCTGTATGTGATTGACGCTGGTTTGAGCAGCCGCCAATACTCCTCCAGATCTGAACCCCAAGGTTAGTGTGGATCCATTCTGATTGAGGGTGAAACTTATGCAGTTCATTCTCTTTGGTGATTGATAAACCCCAATTTTGTGGTTTATCTTGTGCGTAATTTAGGGAATTTTATCAACTTTTCTCACATTTATTCAATGAAATAGCATGGTTTTGTAATTTTCCTTAAAAGTTGTGCTTAAATGTAAAAACATGCTTTTTATGTTGTGAACACTCTTGTCAATTTAGATTTCCTTTAATGCAATTTGAGGTATTTCATGTTAATTTTGCTTTCTTTAGTTGTTGTTGGTGATTTTTTGTATTGGGTAGTAGTAGATTTCATTAATTCTTGCAATTTATAATGCTTTCCTTTTATGCCTTCCAAGTGTTTGACAAAATGCTTGGTTGGATGTTAGAGTAGCTTTTTGAGCATTCTTGGCTTGGAAAGAGAAATTAGGCAATCTTGAGTCATTAATACCCAATTTAGATTGGTGATCTAGAGTTGTTAGTTAATATTATTTCCATTGACTCTAATCTCTTGCTAATTCAATTAGTAGGTTGAGTAGAAATTTTGGATTGAGATTAACTAATCTTACTTGACTTTCTCTCACGTGAAGATAATTTTATACCTTCTTCCATTGTGAGAGATGACTAAATAAGATAAGCTCTTGATAAATATTGCATGATCATTAAGGACTAGGATAGAAAGCTTAACTCTCAACCCTTGCCATGAATGTCTCTCTTTATTAATTGCTTTCCTTAATTGTTGCTTGGTTTATTTTCTTGTCCTTTCATCAATCAAACCCCCTTTGATACCCTAACCAATAATACGCATACCTCACTGCAACTCCTTGAGAAGATGACCCGGGGTTTAAATACTTTGGTTATTTTTATTGGGGTTTGTACTTGTGACACCTAAATTAAACTTTGATTGAGTATTGCTTGTCGGTTGGGAACTATACTTGCGATGAGGTTAATTCTCTTTTACCGAGAAGAAATTCTTAGCCGACGGTTTTGTCCACATCAAGTTTTTGGCGCCGTTGCCGGGGAGTTGCAATGTGTGCTTGTTATTGGTTATTGTACATATGTTAATATTGTGAATAGTTTGCTCTTTTGTTGGTTTAGCTGTTTGAGATAGTAGTTAGATTTTATCCCTTTGTTTTTGTGCTTTTTGTTTTATTTCTCTACGATGAATTCTCACCCCTTTGGCTATGAGTTTCGCTTAAGTTATATTGTAGGAAATGGAAGCTACAATGACAACATGCATCAAGGATGGGACAACCAAAAATGGGAGGAGCCTCAAGGAATTGATCACTCCTCTTGGCAACAACCCTAATGCATACCAATCTAATGGATGTGGTGATCCTCATTGTGGTTGTCAACAACCACCACCATATGCCTATGAACCACTTCCTCAACCTAATTTTGAACCACCATAGTCACAAGCCCCTTACCACCAAACACTCCCATATGACCATAATTCTTATCCACCATACCAACCACTTTGTGAGCCATATGAACCATACATAGAACCACCACCATTTCAACACAATTACTCTCAAGAACCACCTCAATATACACCACCTTCTAATTATGAACCCTTTCTCCCAAACAATGAACCCTTTCTTCCTACACCACCTCCAATCTTCAAGCTAGCACAACAAAGAGATATTAGCTCTTACCTCCAAAGGCAAGAAGGGACACAAAAGGAGTTCAAGAAGATAGAAGCCGTGCTTGCCACCATGGCAGAAGCTATTCGCAACATGGTCTCCTCCCGACTAAGCCTATTGATGAGCGGATAATTTATACGCTTTTTGGCATTGTTTTTAGTATGTTTTTAGTATATTTTAGTTAGTTTTATTATGTTTTTATTAGTTTTTAAATAAAAATTACTCTTTTGGACTTTACTATGAGTTTGTGTGTTTTTCTGTGATTTTAGGTATTTTCTGGCTGAAATTGAGGGACCTGAGCAAAAATCTGATTTAGAGGCTGAAAAAGGACTGCAGATGCTGTTGGATTCTGACCTCCCTGCACTCGAAGTGGATTTTCTGGAGCTACAGAATCCCAATTGGCGCGCTCTTAATTGCGTTGGAAAGTAGACATCCTGGGCTTTCCAGAAATATATAATTGTCCATACTTTACCCAAGATTTGATAGTCCAAACCGGCGTTTCAAGTCAGCATAGAAATTTTGGCATCAAAACGCCAGAATTGGCATAAAAGCTGGAGTTAAACGCCCAAACTGGCACAAAAGCTGGCGTTTAACTCCAAGAAAAGTCTCTACACATGGAAGCTTCAATGCTCAGCCCAAGCACACACCAAGTGGGCCCGGAAGAAGATTTCTACATTAATTACCTATTTCTGTAAACCCTAGGTTACTAGTTCTCTATAAATAGGACCTTTTGCTATTGTATTTTGATACTTTGATACACTTGATCACGTTTTGGGAGGCTGGCCTCACGGGCATGCCTGAACCTTGTTCTTATGTATTTTCAATGGTGGATTTTCTACACACCATAGATTAAGGTGTGGAGCTCTGCTGTTCTTCATGAATTAATGCAAAGTACTATTGTTTTTCTATTCAACTCAAGTCTATTTCTTCTCCAAGATATTCATTCGCACCCAAGAACATGATGAATGTGATGATTATGTGACACTCATCACCATTCTCACCTATGAACGCGTGACTGACAACCACTTCTGTTCTACATGCAAACAAGCTTGAATGTGTATCTCTTGGGTTTCTAATCTAAGATTGGAACCTTCGTGGTATAGGCTAGAATTATTGGCGGCCATTCCTGAGATCCGGAATGTCTAAACCTTGTCTGTGGTATTTTGAGTAGGATTTGGGAAGGGATGACTGTGACGAGCTTCAAACTTGCGAGTGTTGGGCGTGTGACAGATGCAAAAGGATCAATGGATCCTATTCCAACATGATCGAGAACCGACAGATGATTAGCCGTGCGGTGACAGCGTGCGTAGAACATTTTCACTGAGACGACGGGAAGTAGCCATTGACAACGGTGATGCCCAACATAAAGCTTGCCATAGAAAGGAGTATGAATGATTGAAAGAAGGCAATAGGAAAGCAGAGGTTCAAGAGGAACAAAGCATCTTCATACGCTTATCTGAAATTCCTACCAATGAATTACATAAGTATCTATATCTCTATCTTTACTTTATGTTTTATTCATATTTTAATTATCCATTCTCCATAACCATTTGAATTCGCCTAACTGAGATTTACAAGATGACCATAGCTTACTTCAAGCCGACAATCTTCGTGGGATCGACCCTTACTCACGTAAGGTATTACTTGGACGACCCAGTGCACTTGCTGGTTAGTTGTGCAGAATTGTGACAAAGTGTAATTTACGTTTGAGAGCTCCAAGTCTTTGGTGCCATTGTTGATGATCACAATTTCGTGCAGCAAGTTTATGGCGCCGTTGCCGGGGATTGTTCGAGTTTGGACAACTGACGGTTCATCTTGTTGCTTAGATTAGGTAATTTTACTTTTTATTTTCGAAAAAAATTTTAAAAAAAATTTCAAAAAGTTTTTTATTTTGTTCTTCACAGTTTTTAAGAATAAATTCTAGAGTTTCATGATGATTTGTTGAAGTCTGGCTGACTCTGAAGCCATGTCTAATCTTTTGGACCGAGGTTTTAACTTATCATCACAAGAGCTTGTTGATTTCTATCAATTTTGTTGTTGTGAGCAATGATTTGTTAAAGCTTGGCTGGCCATTGGCCATGTCTGGTGTTTTGGACCGGTGCTTTCACTGAAAGCTTGGCTAGCTAGTAAGCCATGTCTAATTCCTGGACTGGAGTCTTAGACTAACATTGCAATGATTCCTGGAATTCTTATTAAAAATTTTGAATCCCTTTATTTTCTTTTCCACTCAATTTTCGAAAAACGACAAAAAAATTTATAAAATCATAAAAATAAAAAATATTTTATGTTTCTTGTTTGAGTCTAGTGTCTAATTTTAAGTTTGATGTCAATTGCATACCTCTAATTTTCGAAAATTACATGCATTATGTTCTTCATTAATCTTCAAGTTGTTCTTGATGATTTCATTGCTCTAATATTTAAATTCTCTTGTTTTGTGTGTTTTGTTGTTTCTCATATGCATTCTCAATTTGTTAGTGTCTCTTATATGAAAATTTTTAAGTTTGGTGTCCTGCATGTATTGTTTGTTTGATTTGAGTTTCCTAAGATTAGTTGTATTTTGATTGTTTCTCCTCATTGAAAAATTCAAAAAAAATTTTCAAAACTATGTCTTTTCAAGTCAATAATACAGAGAATTGAAGATTCAGAACATTCAGCAGAGGAATCAAATAGAAAAAGCTGGGCGTTCAAAATGCCCAGTGAAGAAGGAAAACTGGCGTTTAAATGCAAGCCAGGGTACCTGGCTGGGCGTTTAATGCCCAAAAAGGTAGGATTTTGGGCGTTAAACGCCAGAATGGATGCCATTCTGGGCGTTTAACGCCAGGAGGACACTAGAGGGAAGATTTTGTTTTTAATTCAAATCTTTTTCAAATTTTCATAATTTTTCAAAATCAAATCTTTTTCAAATCATATCTTTTCAATCATATCTCTTCAAAATCAATTTCTTTCCATTTTTTATTATTTTCGAAAATCCTTTCTACTATTAATGATTCACTTCAAAATTTTCAAGTTGTTACTTGCCTATTAAGAAAGGATCAAATTTTAAATTTTAAGAATCATATCTTTTAATTTCTTGTTAGTCAAGTAATCAACTTTAATTTTAAAAACTTTATTTTTTTTTAAATTGATTTTCAATCATATCTTCTCAATCATATCTTTTCAATCACATCTTTTTCAAAATTAAGTTTCAATCATATTTTTTTAATTTCTAATTTCAAAATCTTTTTCAAAATCACTTAATTTCTTTCCCAATCTTAATTTTTGAAAATCTCAATCAAATTTTCAAATTTCTTTTTATTATTTCAAAATCTTTTTAATTTATTTTTGAAAATTCTTCCCCTCTTCCCACATCCTTCTATTTAAGGGACTAACACTCCTCCTCAAGGTGCAATTCGAACTCTATCCCTCTTAATAAGTTCGAATTCTCTTCTATCTACCTCCTCCTTCTATGCTTCTTTTCCTCTGACACCTCAAGGAATCTCTATACTGTGACATAGAGGATTTCCTACTTTCTTGTTCTCTTCTCTTTCATATGAGCAGGAGCAAAGATAAAGGCATACTTGTTCAAGCTGATACTGAACCTGAAAGGACCTTGAAGAGAAAGCTAAGAGAAGCTAAAGCATAATTCTCTCTAGAGGGCCTAACAGAGCTTTTCAAAGAAGAAGAAACAATGGGAGCTGGAAACAACAATGCCAACAATGCAAGGAAGGTGCTTGGTGACTTTACTGCACCTACTCCTGACTTCTATGGGAGAAGCATCTCAATCCTTGCCATTGGAGCAAACAACTTTGAGCTTAAGCCTCAATTAGTTTCTCTAATGCAACAGAATTACAAGTTTCATGGACTTCCATTGGAAGATCCTCATCAGTTCTTAGCTGAATTCTTGCAAATTTGTGACACTATCAAGACCAATGAGGTTGACCCTGAAGTCTACAGACTTATGCTCTTCCCTTTTGCTGTAAGAGACAGAGCTAGGACATGGTTGGACTCACAACCTAAAGAAAGCCTAAACTCTTGGGAAAAGCTAGTCAATGCCTTCTTGGCAAAGTTTATTCCACCTCAAAAATTGAGTAAGCTTAGAGTGGAAGTCCAAACCTTCAGACAGAAGGAAGGTGAATCCCTCTATGAAGCTTGGGAAAGATACAAGCAATTGATCAGAAGGTGCTCTTCTGACATGCTTTCAGAATGGAGTATCATAGGAAGGTTGAAGGCCACTACATCCCTGCTGACTTTATAATCCTAGAGACTGGGAAGTGTATGGATGAATCCATCATCCTTGGCAGACACTTCCTAGCCACAGCAAAAGCTGTGATTGATGTTGACAGAGGAGAATTGATCATTCAAGTGAATGAAGACTCCCTTGTGTTTAAAGCTCAAGGATATCCCTCTATAACCATGGAGAGGAAGCATGAAGAGCTTCTCTCAATACAGAGTCAAACAGAGCCCCCACAATCAAACTCTAAGTTTCGTGTTGGGAGGCCACAACCAAACTTTAAGTTTGGTGTTGAACCCCCACATTCAAACTCTAAGTTTGGTGTTGGGAGGTTCCAACATTGCTCTGAACATCTATGAGGCTCCATGAGAGCCCACTGTCAAGCTATTGACATTAAAGAAGCGCTTGTTAGGAGGTAACCCAATCTTTAATTATCTATGTTAAATTTCTATTTTCTTGTGTTATTTTATGTTTTTTGTAGGTTGATGATCATGTGAAGTCACAAAAATAATTGAAAAAGCAAAAACAGAAGGAAAAACAGTATTAAAAACAGAACACCCTGGAGGAGAAACTTAGTGGCGTTTAAACGCCAGAAATGGGCACCAGACTGGCGTTTAACGCCAGAAAAGGGCAAGAAGCTGGCGTTAAACACCAGAAATGGGCAGCAGTCTGGCGTTTAACGCCAGGATTGGCAGAAAGGGGCGTTTTTGCACGCCACTTGGTGCAGGGATGAGATATCCTTGACACCTCAGGATCTGTGGACCCCACAGGATCCCCACATACCCCACTTCTCTCTCTCTTCTTCACCCATTCACCAATCACTTCAATACCTCTTCCCCAAAAACCCCTCACCTATCAAATCCCACCCTCTTCTCCATAAATCTCTTCACCAATCCACATCCATCCATCATAAAACCCCACCTACATCACCATTCAAATTCAAACCACTTTCCCTCCCAAATCCACCCTATATGGCCGAACCCTAACCCTCTCTCCACCCCTATATAAACCCATCTTCACTCCTTCATTTTCACACAACATAAACACTACTTCTCCCCATTGGCCGAAACACAAAGCCCCCTCCATCTCCTCTATTTCTTCTTCTTCTACTCTCTTCTTTCTTCTTTTGCTCGAGGATGAGCAAACCTTCTAAGTTTGGTGTGGTAAAAGCTAAAGCTTTTTATTTTTTCATAACCATTTATGGCACCAAAGGCCGGAGAAACCTCTAGAAAGAGGAAAGGGAAGGCAAAAGCTTCCACCTCTGAGTCATGGGAGATGGAGAGATTCCTCTCAAGGGTGCATCAAGACCACTTCTATGAAGTTGTGGCTAAGAAGAAGGTGATCTCCGAGGTCCATTTTAAGCTCAAAAAGGGCGAATATCCGGAGATCCAAAGAAGAGGTTGGTAAGTTCTCACCAACCCCATTCAACAAGTCAGGATCTTAATGGTTCAAGAGTTCTATGCCAATGCATGGATCACCAAGAACCATGATCAAAGTGTGAACCCAGACCCTAAGAATTGGCTTACAATGGTTCGGGGGAAATACTTAGATTTTAGTCCGGAAAATGTAAGGTTGGCATTCAACTTGCCCATGATACAAGGAGATGCACACCCATACACTAGAAGGGTCAACTTTGATCAAAGGTTAGACCAAGTCCTCATGGACATCTGTGAAGAGGGCGCCCAATGGAAGAGAGATTCAAGAGGAAAGCCGGTTCAACTAAGAAGGCATGACCTCAAGCCCGTGGCTAGGGGATGGTTGGAGTTCATCCAACGCTTGATCATTCCCACTAGCAACCGGTCTGAAGTTACTATAGACCGGGCTATCATGATTCATAGCATCATGATTAGAGAGGAAGTAGAAGTTCATGAGGTTATATCCCAAGAACTCTACAAGGTGGCGGACAAGTCCTCTACTTTGGCAAGGTTAGCCTTCCCTCATCTCATTTGTCACCTCTGTAATTCGGTTGGAATTGACATAGAGGGAGACATTCTCATTGATGAGGACAAGCCCATCACTAAGAAAAGGATGGAGCAAATAAGAGAACCTCACCAAGAGCATGAGGAATTTCCTCATCATGAAATCCCTGAGATGCCTCAAGGGATGCGATTTCCTCCACAAAACTATTGGGAGCAAATCAACACCTCCCTAGGAGAATTAAGTTCCAATATGGGACAACTAAGGGTGGAGCACCAAGAGCATTCCATCCTCCTCTACGAAATTAGAGAAGACCAAAGAACCATGAGAGAGGAGAAACAAAGGCAAGGAAGAGACATTAAGGAGCTCAAGCACTCCATTAGATCTTCAAGAGGAAGAACAAGCCGCCATCACTAAGGTGGACCTGTTCTTTAATTTTCTTATTCTTTATTTTCTGTTTTTCGAATTTTTATGCTTTATGTTTATCTATGATTGTGTCTTTATTACATGATCATTAGTGTCTTAGTGTCTATGCCTTGAAGCTATGAAAATGAATCCATCATCTTTCTTAAATGAAAAATGTTTTTAATTGAAGAAGAAAAAGAAGTGCATGAATTTCAAATTTTAAAACAGTTTAATTATTTTGATGTGGTGGCAATACTATTATTTTTCTGAATGAATGCTTGAACAGTGCATATTATTGAATTTGTTGTTTAAAGAATGTTAAAATTGTTGGTTCTTGAAAGAATGATAGAAAAAGGAGAAATGTTATTTGATAATCTGAAAAATCATAAAATTGATTCTTGAAGCAAGAAAAAGTAGTGAAAAGCTTGCAAAAAAAAAGAAGAAAAAAAGAAGCGAAAAAAAAAATAAAAGAAAGAGAAAGAGAAATAAAAACAATCAGAAAAAGCCAATACCCCTTTAAACCAAAAGGCAAGGGTGATAAAAAGGATCCAAGGCTTTGAGCATCAGTAGATAGGAGGGCCCACAGGAATAAAATCCTGGCCGAAGCGGCTAGACCAAGCTGTCCCTAACCATGTGCTTGTGGCGTGAAGGTGTCAAGTGAAAACTTGAGACTGAGCGGTTAAAGTCATGGTCCAAAGCAAAAAGAGTGTGCTTAAGAGCTCTGGACACCTCTAATTGGGGACTCTAGCAAAGTTGAGTCACAATCTGAAAAGGTTCACCCAATTATGTGTCTGTGGCATTTATGCATCCGGTGGTAATACTGGAAAACAAAATGCTTAGGGTCACGGCCAAGACTCATAAAGTAGCTGTGTTCAAGAATCAACATACTTAACTAGGAGAATCAATAACATTATCTGGATTCTGAGTTCCTATAGATGCCAATCATTCTGAACTTCAAGGGATAAAGTGAGATGCCAAAACTGTTCAGAAGCAAAAAGCTAAAAGCCCCTTTGTTTTTGTGCTTTTTGTTTTATTTCTCTACGATGAATTCTTACCCCTTTGGCTATGAGTTTGGCTTAAGTTATATTGTAGGAAATGGAAGCTACAATGACAACATGCATCAAGGATGGGACAACCAAAAATGGGAGGAGCCTCAAGGAATTGATCACTCCTCTTGGCAACAACCCTAATGCATACCAATCTAATGGATGTGGTGATCCTCATTGTGGTTGTCAACAACCACCACCATATGCCTATGAACCACTTCCTCAACCTAATTTTGAACCACCATACTCACAAGCCCCTTACCACCAAACACTCCCATATGACCATAATTCTTATCCACTATACCAACCACTTTGTGAGCCATATGAACCATACATAGAACCACCACCATTTCAACACAATTACTCCCAAGAACCACCTCAATATACACCACTTTCTAATTATGAATCCTTTCTCCCAAACAATGAACCTTTTTCTTCCTACACCACCTCCAATCTTCAAGCTAGCACAACAAAGAGATATTAGCTCTTACCTCCAAAGGCAAGAAGGGACACAAAAGGAGTTCAAGAAGATAGAAGCCGTGCTTGCCACCGTGGTGGAAGCCGTTCGCAACATGGTCTCCTCCCGACTAAGCCTATTGATGAGCGGATAATTTATACGCTTTTTGGCATTGTTTTTAGTATATTTTTAGTATATTTTAGTTAATTTTTATTATATTTTTATTAGTTTTTAAATAAAAATCACTCTTCTGAAATTTACTATGAGTTTGTGTGTTTTTCTGTGATTTCAGGTATTTTCTGGCTGAAATTGAGGGACCTGAGCAAAAATCTGATTTAGAGGCTGAAAAAGGAATGCAGATGCTGTTGGATTCTGACTTCCCTGCACTTGAAGTGGATTTTCTGGAGCTACAGAAGTCCAATTGGTGCACTCTCAATTGCGTTGGAAAGTAGACATCATGGGCTTTCCAGCAATATATAATAGTTTATACTTTGCCTAAGATTTGATAGCCCAAACCGGCGTTCCAAGTCAGCATAGCAATTCTGGCGTCAAAACGCCAGAATTGGCATAAAAGCTGGAGTTAAACGCCCAAACTGGCACAAAATCTGGCGTTTAACTACAAGAAAAGTCTCTACACATGGAAGCTTTAATGCTCAGCCCAAGCACACACCAAGTGGGCCCGGAAGAAGATTTCTGCATTAATTACCTATTTCTGTAAACCTTAGGTTACTAGTTCTCTATAAATAGGACCTTTTGCTATTATATTTTGATACTTTAATACACTTGATCACCTTTTGGGAGGCTGGCCTCATGGTCATGCCTGAACCTTGTTCTTATGTATTTTCAACGGTGGAGTTTCTACACACCATAGATTAAGGTGTGGAGCTCTGCTGTTCTTCATGAATTAATGCAAAGTACTATTATTTTTCTATTCAACTCAAGTCTATTTCTTCTCCAAGATATTCATTTGCACCCAAGAACATGATGAATGTGATGATTATGTGACACTCATCACCATTCTCACCTATGAACGCATGACTGACAACCACTTCCGTTCTACATGCAAACAAGCTTGAATGTGTATCTCTTGGGTTTCTAATCTAAGATTGGAACCTTCGTGGTATAGGCTAGAATTATTGGCGGCCATTCCTGAGATCCAGAATGTCTTAACCTTGTCTGTGGTATTCTGAGTAGGATCTAGGAAGGGATGACTGTGACGAGCTTCAAACTCGCGAGTGTTGGGCGTGTGACAGACGCAAAAGGATCAATGGATCCTATTCCAACAAGATCGAGAACCGACAAATGATTAGCCGTGCGGTGACAGCGTGCATAGAACATTTTCACTGAGAGGACGGGAAGTAGTCATTGACAATGGTGATGTCCAACATAAAGCTTGCCATGGAAAGGAGTATGAATGATTTGAAGAAGGTAATAGGAAAGCAGAGGTTCAAGAGGAACAAAGCATCTTCATACGCTTATCTGAAATTCCTACCAATGAATTACATAAGTATCTCTATCTCTATCTTTATTTTATGTTTTATTCATATTTTAATTATCCATTGTCCATAACCATTTGAATCCTCCTGACTGAGATTTATAAGATGACCATAGCTTGCTTCAAGCCGACAATCTCCGTGGGATCGACCCGTACTCATGTAAGGTATTACTTGGACGACCCAGTGCACTTGCTGGTTAGTTGTGCGGAATTGTGACAAAGTGTGATTCACGTTTGAGAGCTCCAAGTCTTTGGCGCCATTGTTGATGATCACAATTTCGTGCACCACCTATGCGATCAAGGCACTCCCATTTTTAAATGTGGAGAAGCAATCAAGGAGCATAGTGAGGGAGTGCGTTTGGTGCTTCAAGGGGAAGAAGAGGAACTAAAGCATGATTCGCATCAGGAGAAGGAAGTTGAAGTCATTGATGTTAAGGAAGTGGATAGAGAGTTGAGGAAAAATGATCAAGAAGTGGATTCCATCATTAGTGATTTTTTGTCCACATTGGTCAATCCCCTTGATGATCTTGTTGAGCCTTCTTCCATTGGACTAGAACGCGATGTTAAGGAGGATGTGCAACCTCTAAGGCATTTTTTAAGTAATGAAGGATTGGAAGAAGTGGAGGAAATGACAAGTCTTGTTATTGAAGATGATTCCACACCAACCAATGTGTTATTGAAGATTGTTGAATCATCCTTATTGTGCTGTGAATTTGATGTTGAGGAGGCCAATGCACAACCTCCAACACATGACTTAAGCAATGAGGAATGTGACAAAGAGGTTGGTGAACAAGGAATTAAAAATGAAGATACTTGTCAAGAGGTGGAGGAATTTAAAGAAGAGCACAGGGGAGAAGACCTTGCATTGTCAAAGTGTGGGGAAGTCTCCCTTCTTAAGTCACCATCCATTCTTCTATTCAAGGGGGTAAATCTCTCATCTCTATGCTTTATTATCCCACATAAATATGGTTTGCTTGAGACGGATGGGAACTTAGAGCTCTTTGTGGCTTTAAGAGCAAAAGGGAGATGGTTAGTGATTGGAACCATCATCCTAGGTTCATTATGGTATGTTCAAAGTTTGATTGTAAGGTTTGGTGTGGAGCTAAATTGTATGGGTCTAGGAAGTTGTTTGGAGGATTCTTTGAGAATTCCAAGGCTGAACCACCCAAGTGGAATCATGATGATTAATTAGAAGATGGGGGTGAAAACAAGGTTTGGGATCCCGGATCGCACAATGAGGATCAACTTTGGGAGCTCCAAGCTTGTGAAGGACTCCATCAAGACTTGGTGTAACTCATTGGAAACCTTGGAGCACAATGGAGAACCAAGCATTGGTGGGAGTTCCAAGAAGAATTCAAGCACAAGCCACCTTGACAAGGAGCCTCATGTCCAACTTAAGGACTTAAACTAAAAGTGCTAGGTGGGAGATACTGACAAACCCCAATTTGACGGTTTGTTTTACATTGAATTTAGAGTATTTTGATAACCTTTTGTCACATTTAGCCTAAGAATTAGCATGGTTTTGTTATCTCTCCCATAATTGTGCTTAAGTGTAAAAACATGCTTTTTAAGCCTTATTTTGATGAATTCTAGTTTCTGTTTGATTCCATAAGATGCCTTGATGTGTTTGCTAGTAACCTCAGGTTGAAATAGGCTAGGCATGGATCAAAGGAAGCAAGGAAGGAAGTATACAAGTGGAGAGAAGCATAAAAGGTCAAAGAAGCAAAGTCAGCCATGCATGCGCACGCGCACAAGGCGCTCGCGCGCACATTGCAGAATCGACCAGGGATGCGCACGCGTACCATGCGCGCACGCGCCGATGATGGCACATGACCTCATTAATGCAACACGTGCCTGGCGATTTGAGAGGGTTTCTGAACCCATTTTTGGCGCCAAATTGCTAAGGGAAAGGAATAAAAGGATGAAGGATTAAGGGGAAGGCATAAGAGAATCATCATTGTGATAACCATAACTTCCAACTAACTAATCACTTTACTTTAGGGTTTTAGAGAGAGAAGCTCTCACTTCTCTCTAGAATTAGGATTAGGATTAGGTTTAGTTCTTAGATCTAGGTTTTAGTTTATTTTCATTGCCATTTACTTCTCATGCTTCTTATCCAAAACCCCAAAATAACTCATAACCAATAACAAGACACTTCATTGTAATTCCTAGGGAGAACGACCCGATGTTTGAATACTTCGGTTTATAAATTTTAGGGGTTTGTTTTAGTGACAAACAACTTTTTGTATGAAAGGATTAGTGATTGGTTTAGAAACTATACTTGCAACGAGATTTCATTTGTGAAATTCTAAACCGTCAAAAATCCGTTCGTCAAAATGGCGCCGTTGCCGGGGAGTTGCAATGGTGTTATGTTATTGGTTATTGTACATATGTGAATAGTGTAAATAGTTTGTCTTTTGCTTGTTTACTAGATTTTGTTAGTTTTATTTTGTTTCTCTCATAATGAATTCTCACTTTGGCTATGAGTTTGGCTCTAATTGTGTTGTAGGGAATGTGAACTTCAATGCTAACATGTACCAAGGATGGAACACTCCAAGATGGGAGGAGCCTCAAGGAATTGATCACTCCTATTGGCATCAACCTCCGGACACTTATAGGTATAACCCTCATCTTAATGCATGTCAATTCAATGGCTATGGTGAATCACCTTGTGACTTCCAAGCACCACCACCATATGCCTATGAATCGCATCCTCAACATGAACCTCAACCATTCTCACTAGCCTTTCATCACCAAGCACCACCCTATGATCCATATCCATCATATAACCAATCCTCCATACCATATTTTTATGGCCATTATGAGCAAGAACTTTTAGAACCACCACAACCTTATCAAGATTACTACCATGAACCACCTCAACCCTCACCATCTCCATACCCTTACCAAGAAGAACCACCTTCCTACCATGAACCCTCTCTCCAAAATAATGAACCTTCCTATTCACCCCAAGCCCCAATAGACGATCCTCTCACTTTGTTACTCCAAGGACAAGAAGCCATGAAGCGGGATACACTTGAGTTTGTGACCAATTTGACCAAGGTGGTGCACACTTTGGCCCACCAATGCTTGAATACTCAAGGTACTTCCGTGACCACATGTGAAAAGTCAACAGAAGAGCAAAGTATAAAGGAGAAATTGGAAAATTCGGTGGAGAAAGAGGAGTCAAATTTTGTATTGGAGCAACTAGAGGAACCTATAATCATTGAAGAAAAGGAAGAAGTGGTTGAAGATTTAGGAGATTTAAAAGTCCAAGGGAATGTAGCATCATGGAGAACTCTTCCAAGAAGCTTGATATTGATGTTAAGGAGGGTGCGCAACCCTCAAGGCATCTCATCGTTGGAGACTTGGAAGAGGTTTATCAAGAAATGGATTCAATCATGGATGAATTTCTCTCTACAATGGAATCCTCTCCCATTGGACATGAAGTTGAAAGTATAAAAGAGTGTGCACAACCTCCCATACCCTTGGTGAGCAATGAGGAAGAGAGCTACCAAGAGGAAAACGTTGGCATGGTGTATATTGAAATTGAAGAATATGAGGAGGTTGATCAAGAGATGACCTTGTTCATCAATGAATTTCTATCCAAAGTTGAATCGGCTCTCATTAAACAAGAAGAAGTTCTTGAAGATAACACCAAGCCACGTAACAAAGAAGATGAGGTTGAAAGTGAAGGGAATTGTGAAGAGGTGGAAACAACTAAAGAAGAGCACAAGGAAGTAGACCTTGCATGGTCTAAGTGTGGGGAAGCCTCCCTTCCCGAGTCATCACCCAACGCAACATTCAAGTGGGTAAAATTCTTATCCATAAGCTTCACTTTCTCGCTTGAATATGGTTTGATTGAAACGGATGGACAACTTAGAGCTCTTTGTGGAATTAAAAGCAAGAATGAGTTGTGTAGTGGTTGCAAGTTAGGAATTAGGCTCATTAAGGTCAAAGCTTCAAGGTATAGGGATGATGTTGGGACAAGAATTGCTTTATATGGATCTAGGAGGAAGCATTGGTGGAGTAAAGAGAATTCTCTGTGTCAATCACCTTTATGTCAACCGCTCATCCGACAAAACCATGAAACTCAACTAACGGATGGGTGTGAAGACAAGATATGGGATCCCAGTTCGCTATGTGAAGACCAGGGCGCAGACGCGCACTACGTGCGGGCGCGCCACCTATTAGAACATGGAAGTTCGCGCGGACGCGCACCTGCCGCATCCGCGCCGATTTGCTGCTGCGAATGATTGGGCCAAACCCCAGAGAGTTAAGCCATTTCTGGGCTAGCTCTAGGCCCCAGGCCCAACACGATCCGCGCGAGCGCATGCATCGCGCCAGCGCGCCATTTCACAATTCGTCAATGTACGCGGACGCGCACTTGCCGCGCGCGCGTCCCTGCGTGGTGCCACCAAACTAGGCCATGGACCAGAGAGTTGGGCGTGCCTCAAGCCCATTCTAAGCCTCAGGCCCAATCTCATGTACGCGTGCGCGCAAGGTACGCGCACGCGCCCCTGCCTAATAGGCCACCCCACGTTAGCGCGCACTGTACGCCCACGCGTGGTTCTCCATTCCCCTCAATGCACGCGGACGCGTACTTGCCGCGTGCACGCAAATCTAGTGGCGCGACTCCCAGGCCATTCTCCAGAGAGTTAGGCCTGAGTTGGGCCAACTCTAAGCCCCTGGCCCAACTCCATGCACGCGTGCGCGCACGGTACGCGCACGCGTCCTTTCCTATTTCTGCTCACCCCCGCTTAAGCGCGTTGTACGCGCACGCGTAGGATCCACGTTTTTTTCAATGGACGCGGACGCGCAAGGTGCGCGCGCGCGCCGATTCAAAAATAGGGATAACCCTAGCTCGCGAAGCACACTGCGCAGTCGCGCACCCCATCCCCCCCAACCTTCACCTTCTTCTTCTTCTTCTCTCCCCCAACTGCCATCGCAGCAACAGCACCGGCCGCCGCCGCGCCATCACCACCGCCGGCCACTCGCCCTCGACTTCTATTCCCCTCTCACCACCACCCGTCCTCTCCCTCTCTCTCTCGCTCCTCTCTTTCTCCACCACCGCGCCACCATCTCCGCCGCCACGCCACCATCACTGCCTTCCCCTCTTCTCCCTCCCCTTCTCTCTTCTTCCTCTGACCTCCGTCCCTCTCTGCCTCTGTCTCAACCGCCGCGACCACCATCGCCGCCGGTGCCCAGCGCTGCTCCGGCCAGTTCTCTCACCGCCTCACTTCATTTTTTCTTCCCTCCTTTTCCTCGGTTCAATCTCTGCACCCAGGTTCCTCCTTTCCTCTGTTTCACTTTGTTTCGCTGTTTTTGTTAATTCCGTTAGTGTAGTTGGAATTAGATTAGTTAGTTAGCTTAGTTTGATTTAGGTGGTTAGCGAATCTGGGCTGAGTAGTGGATTTAGGCATTGTTTGACTCTATGTAGCTATATGAAACTGCTCTATTCTGCTGCGTAAGCCATTTGTGTTGCTGGGTTGTATTTCACTGCTGCTATGCTTAATTGATATTGTCTTCTTACTGCTCATGCTATGTTGCTATCCGGGAACGTCCAATTTTAAGCCGGAATGCTGCCCGATTTTCAAGGAAATTAGTTTCATTTTTTATCTTTATTTCAGCTTTGGGCATAATCTCTGTTTCCTTCTTGACTTCCCGGATTTGCAAAATCATCGTGAACATAAACCACAACTTTTCCTTTCATTACGCATAACCAGCAGTTGCCTTCTACCAATCCTGGCAAATTCCCCAATCTCTACTGTGAGCTTCGGTTCTCTAGATATCGAACCACGAAGCTAAATATTGAGAAGAAGTTGCTCCTACCTAATGATGTGAGACGGCGCATTAATGGTCGGATCCTTGAGTTAGGTATTGACTTTGTTGACCGGGATTTGGGTGACATCAATATATCTTGGGTGAAGGAATTCTACTGTAATTTTTTCCGTCCGACCTTGGATTCAGTTCAGGTGCGGGGTAGAGAGATTATGCTCACCGAGACCGCCATTGGGGAGGCATTACATTGCCGTCACATTCCGCATGACCAGTGTGCCCATCATCAGGCTGAGATAGCCATCCATACCATGACTTTTGATTATGAGGCGCTTCGGCGCGTGATTGGGACACCGGATGCTTCATGAGTTATGGATGCGGGCAACACCAAGCCAAAGGGGATGTTATTCACTCATTTGACTAGGGAGGCCAGGACTTGGCAGATGATCTTCGCCCACTACGTCCTGCCTACCACCCACTTTTCTGAGGTCCCCATGGAGATGCTTCTGCTGATCGGGTGTGTTATGGAGGGGAAGGATGTCTCCTTCCCTAGACTTATCCGACAGTGCATGTGGCGGGCGCATATTCGTGGCCTACTTCCATTTCCTACATTGGTCACGAGTATGGCGGCCTTAGCTGATGTCCCGTGGTCAGATGATGATGTGCGACCACCTCCAGCTGATGCAGATGACAGGGAGATTACTATCCCCTGGGGTGTTTGGGTGCACGAGAAGCCACCTGCTAGACGCCGTTCTCGGGCTAGAGCTGTCGTAGGGACACCTTCACCACCAGCCCCTACAGCTGGCCCATCATCTTCGACACCCGCAGCTCCTTCACCATCTACAGACCCTCCAGCAGCACCTGAGCCAAACTATCTCCTGGTCCAGCGTCTCTTCCGGTTCTTAGAGCGAGAGCGACACCATGTCAGACGCCATTTGGATCGGATGGACCAGGCACTTATCTCTCTGGGCGCTGAGCTACCTCCGCTTCCCGATTCTCCGGCCTCCGATGAGCAGGATCATCAGGAGGAGGACGCGGAGGCACCAGCTCAGCAGGATGCCCCTGACACTACAGAGCCACCTCAGACACAGGAGACTCAGCCGGTCCCACAGCCACAGTCAGAGCCAGAGCCTATCGTTGTACCTCCCACTGATCCTCCGGTTTAGCATCGAGGAC
>NC_029790.2:90626820-90634088 GCF_000816755.2 Arachis ipaensis
AGTGAAAAAGAAAAGGGTAAACTAAGGAAAATTTTTGAATTTTTCAATCACAACAATGCTTAGTCAAACATTGAGGTTTTTCAAGAAGTTTAAATATAGGGCATTAACCCAATTGATTGAAAGAAAATTTTTGAAACTTGCTTGAATTTCATACATTGTGAAGCATGTAGTGAATTGAGAACACAAGCTTGTGAGACTTGAGCCTATTGATGTGGTTACATTTTATAACCACTTATTTTCCATTCTTGTGTGAAATTGTTCTCTTTCTATGATTGTGATCCTTGATTTGCTTGATTCTATATGTCCATCTATTTCTTGTATTCATGCATTTGTATGATTGAGGCCATTATTTCATTAGCCCACTCACCCAAATAGCCTACCTTTTACTCTCCATTGCTAGCCAATTTTGAGCTTATGCTTAACCAACTTATTCTCATTTTAGCACATTACAAGCCCAAGGCGGAAAACCAATGAAAAGTCCTCGTTTTGATCTTTGATTAGCCTAGGCTAGTGAGAGTGTTTATTATTCAAAGTTGGTGAGGCTTGGGAACATTGGATAGAATAGAAAGGGGGTAGTACACTTCCATATTTAGGAATTGGGAACATATTCATGTATTGATTGAATGTATAAGACCTTATGCAATTGATGTCCTTATACAAAGTATAAATAAAAAAAAGAAAAAAAAAAGAGAAAAAATAAAAAAAAAAGAGAAAGAAGGAGGAAAAATAATAAAAGGGGACAAAATGCCCCAAAGTGAAGCTCACTAAGAATCAATGCATAAGTGTTGAGAAATGAAAAGAAAATGCATGAGTATGTAAGAAAAAAGTGAAGAATGGGTAATTAGAATAGGTCACATTTGTATAGGTCATTAAATAGGCTAGGTGGGAAAGTCTATGCTAATCAAAGATTCAAATCCTAGTCCACTTGACCATAAATGATCCTACCTTGACCCTAACCCCATTACAACCTAAATGAAAGACCTCATGATGAATGTATGCATGCATTGAATAAGTGTTGATTGTTAGAAGAAAATCAAATTTTGGAAAACATGATTAGAAGAGAATTGAGTGAATTAACCCTTAAACACTTGAGTGAATAGAGCGGATACACATCCGGTGAGGGTTCAAAAGTTCAATTACATGTATTCACCTATATTATCTATATTCTTGCAAGTTTGAACTCTTTTTGACAATTCAATACAATTGTGGTTTGGACTTAGTTTCTATATGCCTAGCTCTTGTGCTTACACATGCTCTCTTGGAAATTGATTTGTTTGAACTAAGCACTTCCAATTGCTTTAGATAGTTGCATTTAGATAGGACTCATATAGTTTAGTTGCATTCAATAAATGTCATACCCCTTAGTTCCTTCTTATTTTAGCATGAGGACATGCTAAGGCTTAAGTGTGGGGAGGTTGACAAACCCCAATTTGACGGTTTGTTTTGCATTGAATTTAGAGTATTTTGATAATCTTTTGTCACATTTAGCCTAAGAATTAGCATGGTTTTGTTATCTCTCCCATAATTGTGCTTAAGTGTAAAAACATGCTTTTTAAGCCTTATTTTGATGAATTCTAGTTTCTGTTTGATTCCATAAGATGCCTTGATGTGTTTGCTAGTAACCTCAGGTTGAAATAGGCTAGGCATGGATCAAAGGAAGCAAGGAAGGAAGCATACAAGTGGAGAGAAGCATAAAAGGTCAAAGAAGCAAAGTCAGCCATGCACGCGCACGCTTAGCGCACATTGCAGAATCGACCAGGGACGCGCACGCGTACCATGCGCGCACGCGCCGATGATGGCACATGACCTCATTAATGCAACACGTGCCTGGCGATTTGAGAGGGTTTCTGAACCCATTTTTGGCGCCAAATTGCTAAGGGAAAGGAATAAAAGAATGAAGGATTAAGGGGAAGGCATAAGAGAATCATCATTGTGATAACCATAACTTCCAACTAACTAATCACTTTACTTTAGGGTTTTAGAGAGAGAAGCTCTCACTTCTCTCTAGAATTAGGATTAGGAAATTCTCATCACAATTGAGAAGGATAACTAGGATAGGACTTCTAGTTCTCACACCTTTCCAAGAGCCTTTTATAGTTTTTAGTTTATTTTCATTGCCATTTACTTCTCATGCTTCTTATCCAAAACCCCAAAATAACTCATAACCAATAACAAGACACTTCATTGTAATTCCTAGGGAGAACGACCCGAGGTTTGAATACTTCGGTTTATAAATTTTAGGGGTTTGTTTTAGTGACAAACAACTTTTTGTATGAAAGGATTAGTGATTGGTTTAGAAACTATACTTGCAACGAGATTTCATTTGTGAAATTCTAAACCGTCAAAAATCCGTTCGTCAGATACCCCACCATGGTAAACTCTTTCCATTCTCTTATATATATAATTAATGAATGAATTGGGTTACCATTGTTAGGTAGTTTTTCTTCCTTGCACATTCTTGTTTTTGTGTGTTGGTTGTTAGTTTGTTTGATTAAATTTGTGCCTTTAGTTGCAGGTTAGTTGTTGTTGAATTGCGTTTTGATTGAAGTGTAAGTGTATTTGTTTTGTATTTGAAAATTTTTCCAAAACCAAAAGATTTGTTGTTACACTTGAATTTTAGTATATTTGTTTTCATATTCCAAAAGAAAGAAAAATTTTTGGTAGGTAGTCTTTCCTTTTATTCTTTTGTATATTTTGTTTTGGGTGCTAAGTTGTTTGTTGGTTTTATGTTTTGAATAAGGATGATTCTTTGAATTTGAGTTTTTGCTTGAATTACAAGTTTTCTCAAATTTTGTGAAAAGTCCTCAAAAAAAAAAAAAAAATACTCAAAATTTTTGTTAATTTGCATTTTGGTTGGTTTAGAGTTGTATATAGTGTAGGGGGATTTCAATTTTTAAGCCCTGTTCTCAGGAAAAGAAAAAGATTATGGGCAGTCATGCATACGCGTGACCGACGCGTACGCGTGACCGACGCGTACGCGTGACCGACGCGTACGCGTGACCGACGCGTACGCGTGACCGACGCGTACGCGTGACCGACGCGTACACGTCGATGTGCCAACACAACCCCCATACATTTTCTAGAGACTTGTGCGAAAGTGGCGCTAGAATTGTGCGTTTAGCATAATCTCAGCCCACGCGTACGCGTGCCTCATGCGTACGCGTCCACTTACACTCTCTCCTTTCACACGTAAGCGTTGACGACGCATACGTGTCGATGCTTCTTTTCACCCATCCACGCTCACACGTGAGTGACGTCTACGTGTCGATTCCCTTTCTCTCCACCCACATGCACGTGTCAGGGACGCGTGCTCGTGGGTTTGAAATCACTAACACCCCAGACACGCAACCCCTAACCAGTCATGTCAATCACCCCCTTCCATCTCCAACGTTCTATTTCTCTTCTCCATCTAAAGTATAGAACCACCATAGCCACCTTCCTCAAGCCTCTGTGAACCACCACTGGCCACCACTCCGGCGACCAAACCACCGCCAATCGTCCTTTCTCTTCACCCTTTTCTCCTCTTCTCTCTCCTCTCCTCCCCACTTTCCTTTCTCTGTTCGACCTTTCCCCTTCTCTGTTCCAACCAGCAACCACTGCGGCCATCCTTGCCGCCGGTGACACCACGCCAACAACCACCATCTCTTCTTCTTTCTTTTCTGCTACCTCCATTTTGCGTCTTCCTCTCATCTCCTTGCCAGAACAGAATCTGGTGCCCTGCTCTGTACCGTCTCCCCTGTTCTCTAAGCCAGCCACTATTCGGCTCTGTTCTGCCCTCCTCACCGCCGTGGCCACACCAGTAGCCGCCGTCTCTGGGTCGGCACTATCCTCTTCTGTTCCTTTCCCATTTCTGCTTCTGCTTCTTCCAGGTTTCCCCTGTTCTTCCCCTGTTTTACTTTCTGTCTCTGTTCTTAATTTTCTTTTAATTAATATCATGTTAGTTTTAGCTGTTGATTTAGTTTCTGTTAAGTTTAGTTAGATTAGAATGCATGTGGTTAGAGAATCTAGCGTGGATAGTGGATTTAGGTATGATTGTTTGCTATTCATGCTGTCTGAAATGGCTGATTTTAAACTGCTTTGTTGAGTGATGATGATGTTGATGCTCTGTGATTTTTACATGTTGCTGTTGTTGCCAATTTTGGGTACTACTGCTATTTGCTGTTGATCTGATTCATAATGCCAGTTCATATGATTTTATTGTGTTGAGCTCTTGTTTAATTCTAACTTAGGCTCATGTGGATTGTAATGGCTGCTATGTTGCATATGCACCTTAGTTCATATGACATTTTGATTGCTGAGTTTGTTTGAATTGTTGTGAGTTCATATGGGCTGAGTTTTGCTGCTTGTTTATATCCGGGAACGTTCAATTCACTGCTGGAATGCTGCCAAAATTTTCTGAAAACCTTATGCTATTAATTTTCAATTGTGAACTGAATTTGGCATATTTTGACTTAAGCCCTACTTGATTACTGCCAAATTCACTTCATGAATTGGCTGGCCAGCATCTCCACATTTATTTTGGTTCCCTTTTATGTACATTTGAGATTGACAGAATCAAGGAACTACTTAACGAATTTTTGTGTCAAATAGAACCTTGATTAACTAAGTCAATACGAACCTTCTTTGTGTTTTCAACATTTCAGATTTAAATCAAAATTTTTACAGCTTCTTGGTTTAAGTCCCATTTTCACCATATTTATCCAATGAAGTTACTTCCATAATTTACCATTTGATTTAAATCTGTTTCCTTATGATTGAGGTTCTTACAATTGTAATAATTGGTGCCTTCCACTGGTGTAAACCTTTTTAAGCGGGAATTGTTTTCAACCATCTTTTGGTTACACCAAGTGCTTATCCCATTTCTTTCAACACCAATCGTTACAAAGTTAGTGACCAACTGCATTGATGATGACTTGCATTCCTCTTTTATGCTTTTGTGCATTTCATATTTCATCATCAATGACTTGCATCATCCTCATGAATGTGAGTATGCTTGTTTCCTATACTTTTTGAGCTTCTCTTAGTTAAGTTCAATAATTGTCATGCCACTAATTTCTAACCAGTCTTCTAACTTTTGACTTGATTGACTGTTTGACTCTTTTTTTTAGTTTTTCAACTAACTCTTTTGTTTCCTTTTTGAGGTATGATAATTGTTGTTGCTTAACAAACAAGCATTCTTTACTGTCATTGCATGAATTCTTGGTTTATGTTCTGATTGACTTCTGAATTCTGTTTTTCTTGCATTCCAAGAATTCATCTCTTTAACTCACTTCATGAATGTGTTTTAATTTTCCTTTGTTACCTGTTTCTGTCTGTTGCTTATATCCTTGCTTTCCAACCCTCTGTTTTGTTTAATATACTGTATCCTATGATTTCTGCTTTCAGGATGTCTGACCGAGGAAAAGGAAAAGCAAAGGCTACCTCCAAAAAAAGGAAGAAATCTCAGTCGTCTTCTAAGTCAGCGACCGCCGGTTATTCTATGATACATCTCTCTGACAAGGATAAGGCATATCAGCACCTGCCTCCTATCAACTCAGAGAAGTTTCCTAATCAATACTATGAGCTCTGGTTTCCGCTCTTTCAGAAACAACATCTTAACTGAGAAAAAGCTAGATATCCCCTCCGATCTGAGGCGGGTTACTGAGCCTCAGATTAGGGATCGGGGCTAGTCCTTCATGGATAGAGAGCTAGCACGAGTGAACGAGTCTTGGGTTCGCGAGTTCTACTACAACTTCTTTAGGCTGACCCTTGACTAGGTTCACCTTAGAGGCGGGCAGATTTCGGTTACAAAGGCAGACATTAAGAAGATCCTCTACTGTCAGCCAAGGTTAGTGACAGAGACGCTTTTTAGTAGGCTGAGGTGGAGATGCATTGCCTCACTTTTGATTATGATGCTTTGCGGAGTGTAGTTGCCCAGCCAGACACCCCTTGGGAGATGGATGCCAACAAACTGAAGCCCAAGGGGATGAGTTTCGAGTATTTGAGGTAGGAGGCTAATGTGTGGCAGCAGATTCTCACCCACTATATCATGCCTAGCACTCACTTCACTAAAATTTCGGTGGACATGTTAGTGCTGATTGGGTGTATCCTTGAGAGGAAGGAGCTGTATCTTCCCCGGTTAATCAGAAAGTTTACGTGGGAAGCCCATGTCAGAGGCACACTCCCATTCCCTGCTTTGGTCACAAAGATGGCTCTCCGGGCTGGAGTACCATGGTTGCTAGACGATGAGTCACCACCCGCAGTCAACAGAAAGGAGAAGACCATTCCGTGGGGGACTTGGGTGGGTGACAAATCAGCAGCCCTGCGTAGAGCCCGAGCCCCTACAGCAGTAGCATCTGGGCCGTCCTCTTCGTCAGCTGCAGCTGGACCCACTGCACCATCTACATCTACCAAGCAGCCACCACCACCATCAGCACCCCAGCCGACTTACCAACTCGTTCAGCACCTCATTGAGCGCATGGATAGGAGTGAGCGTTGCCACACGCGACGCTATCACCGCTTGAGTTGGATGCTAGCATCACTGGGAGCCATCATGCCCTCTGACTCCGACACTTCTTCCGACCATTCAGGTTGAGGAGGAGGATCATGAGGAGGAGGCTTTTCCGGCAGAGGCACCTACGCAAATTTAGGCTTCCATAGAGCCACAGCCATCGCTGGAGCTGCAGCCGCAGCCCCATCCAGATGCAGATGTCGACCCTCTCACCCAGTCTCACTTGTAGCATCGGAGACGATGCTTCCTTCGAAGTGTGGGGAGGTCGCCATCGTCGGCGGAATTTCTATTTTGGGTGACTATTTCAGACTCCTATTTTAGTTTGCTTTATTTTGTTTGATTTTCAATACTTGCACATTTTTACTTTACTGCACTTTTGGAATTTTTGTACATATTAGTATTTTGGATACCTTTTAGTTTATCGCATTCTGCTTCTCATTTGTATATATCTTAGATTTTTAGTTTGAGTTGCACTTTTTAGTTAATAGTACATATATATAGTTATTTTGGTTTATTAGTTGTGATTTGGAAAAGTATGGATTGTTGAGCTTAGTTTACCCTTTTGCATATGAGAATTTGGTTTGATTACAAATAGGGAGTGAACTAAAAAATTTTTTAACTTTTCATAATCACAACATTTCATTTAGTATATATATATAATGATAAATGTTAGTCAATTTGATGAAATTTTCAAAGAATTTTTTTTAGAATATATATATATAGTACGTTCAAAGTTTATTTAAAAAAAATAAGTTTAGTTAAACTTAAAGTTACGGGA
>NC_029790.2:90634278-90651387 GCF_000816755.2 Arachis ipaensis
ATTTAGCTAATTAGGTTGATTTAGTTCTTGTTTTAGCTAATTAGTTCATTGGTTGATTGAGCTTCTAGGTTGTCAATTTATTCAATTAGTTCTATTTCTTTTTTAAAGATTTCTTAATCACAAACACCAGATCAAGAACAAAAATCTACTCCTGAGGCTTTTAAATTTTTATTTAAGTTTTTTTTATAGTTTTATATGTTTATTTAATTGTGACCTGGTAAAAAAGGTGACCATGTCAGTGTCGTTTCGGTTCTGTTAACCATGCTTGTTGGTGTTGGGGTTTTAACTTTTTAGGATTTATCTTGGATTTATATTGGCTTTAAAGAGAGTAGACCTAATACAAAATTTACGAAATTGCTTAAGAGTTATTTGATTTGGTTATGACTTGTGAAAACACTTTGTTGTTGAATAGCTTAATATAAACTGGTTTTCTTTTGTGGTATAGGTAGTACCGAAGACTATTGGAAAAGACCTGATGCTGCTCAAGTAATGGCTCAGGTTGAGGATTTGTGTTTTCTTCACTTTGCATCGATCTATAGAATTTTTCTATATATATATATATATATATAGTTATTTTAGTTTATTAGTTGTGATTGAAAAAAATGCGCATAATTGAGCTTAGTTTACCCTATTGCATATGAAAAATTGATTTGGTTGAAAATAGGGAGTAAACTAAAATTTTAACTTTTCACAATCACATCTCAATTAGGATATATATAATAAATGTTGGTCAATTTGATGAAATTTTCAAAATTTTCAAGGAATTTTTCTTTTTATTAAAAAGGGCATTGAAATTCAAATTGATTTGAATAAAAAAAATTTATTTGAAACTTGCATGATATATATATATATATATATATAGTTTGGAATATGGTTTTTGAGCTAAGAACACACAACCTATGAGTTTTTTAGTCTAATTATATGGTTACATTATTTAACCATGATTTTGATTCTTGTGTGTTTCTTCTCTAAGATTGCAATCTTTGGTTTGTTCCATTCTACATGTCCATTATTTAGTGTATATTCATGCAATTATGTGATTGAGGCCATCATTTGATTATAGCTCACTTATCCCAAATAGCCTACCATTTCATTTACCTTTGTTTGCCACCTTGAGCCTTTTAATCCCCTTTTGTTCTTTATGATTACCACATCATTATCCTTAAGCGAAAAACAATTAATTGTCCTATTTGAATCTTCGGTTAGCTTAAGATAGTGAGTGTGTGTGTTAATAAAGTGCGGGAGAATGTGAAAACTTTGGTTGATGATAATGTGTTTTGTTTTTATTGAGAAATATTGAGAATTTGGGTGTATACTCATGAGAATGTATAGAAACCATATTCATTGATGTTCTTTGTATGTATTATGCTTTCATACATAAAAAAAAGATAATAAAAAGGGGACAAAATTACCCCAATGTGAAGTTCAATAAAAAGACCAATGCATATGTGTTGAAATTGGACTTGATACATGAGTATATGTATATACGTGAAAGTGAGATCTTGGGTAGCTAAGTGTGATTCTAGAATTGTATAGTGTGTGTGTGTTAGGTGAGAACTTAGGTTAGTCAAAGATTCAATTGATAGCTCACTTGGTCATACATATATCCTCACCCTTACCTTGGCCCCATTACAACCTTGAAAATCCCTCATGATACTTGCATATGTATACTAAATATTTGTTGATTGATTAGATGAAGAACAAACTCTAGAAAGCATGATTAGAGGAGATTTGAGTGGATTAACCCTAAACACTGAGCGACTAGAGTGCATATACACTTCCGGTAAGGGTTCAATTGCTCAATTCCATATTTCCATCTTTGATCATTACTTATCTTGGAAGTTTGTAAACTCTTTTGGATAGCTCAAGTCAATTGTGAATTGGATTTTGCTATAATTAATTTAGCCCTTGACTGTTCATACATGATTTCTTGAAGAATTGATTCACTTTGACCACATATATGCTTATATATATAGATAGATAATTAGAATAGCTAGGTGCATGTTGGTAGCTTGCATTTAGTTAGTTTGCATTGAATAAATGTTGACACCCTTTGTCTCTTTCTTGGTTTAGCATGAGAACATGCTTAGTTTATGTGTGGGGAGGTTTGATAAACCCCAATTTTGTGGTTTATCTTGTGCGTAATTTTGGGGATTTTATCAACTTTTCTCACATTTATTCAATAAAATAGCATGGTTTTGTAATTCTCCTTAAATTTGTGCTTAAATGTAAAAACATGCTTTTTAGGACTTTAATTTTCTAGTTTTAATTCACCTTTGATTCCACTAGATGCCTTAATGTATTTGTTAGTGAATTCAGGTTGAAAAGGGCTAGGAATGGGTCAAAGGAGTGAAGAGAAAAGCATGCAAAGTGGAAAATTCATGAAAATCAAGGATTTGGAGTGCAATCATCGACGCATACACGTGGCACGATGCATACGCATGGCACGACGCACACGCGTGGAGATGAAGTCGCATGGTGACGCGTACACGTGACATGACGCATACGCGTGGAAAGTAAAATGCCAAGCGACGCGTACGCGTGACCCCTGCGTACGCGTCACAGCTCGCACATGACTTCATTAAAGTGAAAACGCTTGGGGCGATTTCTGAGCTTCCCAGGCCCAAATTCAACTGATTCCATAGACTATTTCATGCAGAATTGAAGATTGGACAAGGAGGGAGCGCTTAGATTAGTCATGATGAGCCTTTAGTTAGTTTTCAAGAGAGAGAATCTCCCTCTTCTCTCTAGAATTAGGTTAGGATTATGTTAAATTCTCCTAGATCTAGGGTTAAATTCTTGCTTTCATCTTGTTTTCTTTACAATTTCTTGTTGTAGTGTCTTGATTCTCCTATGTCTTCTTGTTAATTTCTCATTTTGACTATTTTTATGTTATGAACACTCTTGCTAATTTAGATTTCCTTTAATGCAATTTGAGGTATTTCATGTTAATTTTGCTTCCTTTAGTTGTTGTTGTTGATTTCTTGTATTGAGTAGTAGTAGATTTCATTAATTCTTGCAATTTATAATGCTTTTCTTTTATGCCTTCCAAGTGTTTGACAAAATGCTTGGTTGGATGTTAGAGTAGCTTTTTCAGCATTCTTGGTTTGGAAAGAGAAATTAGACAATCTTGAGTCATTAATACCCAATTTAGATTGGTGATCTAGGGTTGTTAGTTAATATTGTTTCCATTAACTCTAATCTCTTGCTAATTCAATTAGTAGATTGAGTAGGAATTTTGGATTGAGATTAACTAATCTTATTTGACTTTCTCTCATGTGAAGATAATTTTATACCTTCTTCCATTGTTAGAGATGACTAAATAAGATAAGCTCCTGATAAATATTGCATGATCATTAAGGACTAGGATAGAAAGCTTAACTCTCAACCCTTGCCATGAATGTCTCTCTTTATTAATTGCTTTCTTTAATTGTTGCTTGGTTTATTTTCTTGTCCTTTCATCAATCAAACCCCTTTTGATACCATAACCAATAATACGCATACCTCACTGCAACTCCTTGAGAAGACAACCCGAGGTTTAAATACTTCAGTTATTTTTATTGGGGTTTGTACTTGTGACCACCAAATTAAACTTTGATTGAGCATTGCTTGTCGGTTGGGAACTATACTTGCGATGAGGTTAATTCTCTTTTACCGAGAAGAAATTCTTAGCCGATGGTTTTGTCCACATCAGTGATCCTACTCAAAATGCCACAGACAAGGTCGGATCTTCCAGATCAAAGGATGCTGCGCCTTTGGGTTCTAGCCTCTACCACAGAGACCCTAATCTCCCCATACTTTGGCTGAACTGGTGTCTCGAGAAGTCCCCAACGAAGTCGTGGATTAGCCGTCTAAGAGATGTATAATCAAGCTGGTGGTTCATCATTGTCCGATGAAAGACTCACTCTGAACCCATGTAGAATATGATAACCTTATGCCAGTTCAACGCATTCATATTGATGAAGAACAAAGATACATCTTAGAACAGAGAATCAAACACGAATTGAGAAATAACAGTAGTACTTTTATGAATCCATAAAACTCAACAGGGCTCCTCCCCTTAACCTAGGAGGTTTAGAAACTCATACTGATAGAAAATAATATGATAAAAACGTGTAAAGTGTCAGAAGGTGGTAGAAGATCCTCAACAAGGTTGATCTTCTCCTTTAAATAATAAATTAATGACCAGTAAGGGTAAAACAGTCTTTCTAGTGCTAAAATCCACTTTTGGGGCCCACTTGGTGAGTGTTTGGGCTGAGTTTTGATGAGATCCACGTGCTATGAGGCCTCTAGGGCGTTGAACACTGGCTATGGGTCCTCTTTGGGCGTTTGAACGCTAGTCTCTTCTCCTTGGGTGCTAAACGCCTAAAAGGGGGCAGGAGGCTGGCATTGAATGCCAGTTTTGGGCCTTTAAATCTGAAGAAAAGTATAGACTATTATATATTTCTGGAAAGCTTTGGAAGTTAGATTTCCATAGCCATTGAGAACGCTTCATTTGGACTTATGTAGATCTAGAAAATCTCTTCTGAGTACAAGGAGGTGAGATCCGGACAGCATCTACAGTGCTTTCTCTATTTCTGAATCAGCCTTTTGCTCCAGCTCCTCAATTTCATCCAGAAAATACCTGAAATTGCACAAACACACACAAACTCAAAGTAGAATCCAAAATGTGAATTTAACACTAAAACCTATGAAAACTTAATAAAACTTAAACAAAAAATGCTAAAAACTATATGAAAATGATGCCAAAAAGCGTATAAATATCCGCTCATCACAATGCCAAATTTAAACTGTTGCTTGTTCCCAAGCAACCAAAAACATATTAGGATAAAAAGAAGAGTAAGATACAATAAATCTTAGAGTTTCCAATGAAGCTCAGTTTCAATTAGTTGAGCGAGACTTTGTAGCTTTTTGCTTCTGAATAGTTTTGGCATCTCGCTATCCATTGAAACTCAGAAATGTTGGTCTCTTTAGGAACTTAGAATCCAGATGATATTATTGACTCTCCTAGTTCAGTTATTTTTTATTCTTAAAAACATCTTTTAGAATCTTGGCCGTGACCCTAAGCACTTTGTTTTCCAGTATTACCACCGGATTCATAAATGCCACAGACACTTTAACTGGGTGAATCCTTTCGGATTGTGATTCAGCTTTGCTAGAATCCCCAGATAGAGGTGTCCAGAGTTCTTAATCACACTCTTTTTACTTTGGATCACGACTTTAACCGCTCAGTCTCAAGCTTTTCACTTGACACCTTCACGCCACAAGCACATGGTTAGGGACAGCTTAGTTGAGCCGCTTAGGCCAGGATTTTATTCCTTTAGGCTCTCCTATCCATTGATGCTCAAAGCCTTGGATCCTTTCTACCCTTGCCTTTTGGTTTAAAGGGTTATTGGAATTTTACTATTGCCTTTTGGTTTTAAGGGTTATTGGAATTTTGCTCTTGCCTTTTGGTTTAAAGAGCTATTGGCTTTTTCTTCTATTTATTTTTTTTGCCATTTTCTTAATTTTTATTTTGCAACATGCTTTTTCTTGCTTCAAGAATCAATTTTGTTGGATTTTTCAGATTACCAATAGCACTTTTCCTTTTTCATCATTCTTTCAAGAGACAACATTCTAAAATTTCAACTTCAAATATGCAGTGTTTATTCATACATTCAGAAAATAAAAGCAATGCCACCACATCAAGATAATTGAACTATTCTTATGATAGACTTGAAATTCATGTATCTCTCAATTCTTTTCAAATAAAATTTTCCTTTTAAGCAAGGTGAGAGATATATGGAACATTTTACAACTTTAAGAAACAAATAGAAATGATCATGCAATAAGAACAAGAGAACAAACAATAAAACATAATAGAAAACAGAAAAATAACAAAAGAAAAGGAGATAAAGAGAACGAATCCACCTTTATGGTGGCGGCTAGTACTCCTCCTTGAGGATCCAATGTAATGCCTGATCTCTTCAATGTCACTCCATTGTCTCTGTTGTTCTTCCCTCATGGCTCTTTGTAGGAGTGGTAGAAGTCAAAAAGCAAAGCTTTTACAACACCAAACTTAAGAGTTTTGCTCATCCTCGAGCAAATATGATAGGTGGGGTAGGAGGAGAGTCTGTGGGACCCACTGGTCCTATGAGGCTAGGAATTTCAGAGTCCCTGCCCTTTGTACTGGCGTTGAACGCCCAGGGTCTACTCCCTGGCTGGCGTTCAACTCCAACAACACTCCATCCAGAGTGTTCTGTTTTCACTGCTGAACATTTATGTCTCTGTTCTGACTGTTGCACATGATCATGAACCTAAAAAAAACTTAAAGAAAATAAAATTAAGGAAAATAAAAATAATTAATTAAGGTTGGGTTGCCTCCTAATAAGCGCTTCTTTAATGTCTTTAGTTGGACTTCACTGTACTTAACTTAGTACCAGTGTTGAGCCTCCTGACTTTATATCTCCTTCAAGGTAATGCTTAACTCTCTGTCCATTGACAGTGAACCTGTTTTCAGGATCTTTACCTTGAAGTTCTATGTGCCCGTAAGGTGATACACTAGTAATCACATACGGTCCCTTCCAGTGGGATTTGAGTTTCCCAGGGATTAATTTAAGTCTTGAGTTGAAGAGCAGGACCTTTTGTCCTGGTTCAAAGACTCTGAAAGATATCTTCCTGTCATGCCACCTTTTTTTTTTCTTTATAGATCTTAGCATTTTCAAATGCAGCTAGGCGGAATTCATCCAACTCATTTAGTTCGAGTACCCGTTTTTCTCCTACTGCTTTAGCATCAAAGTTGAGGAATCTAGTGGCCCAATAGGCCTTGTGTTCTAGTTCTACTGGAAAATGACAGGATTTCCCATATACCAGCTGATATGCTGAGGTTACAATGGGGGTTTTGAAAGATGTTTTGTATGCCCACAGAGCATCATTAAACTTTCTAGCCCAATCCTTTCTAGAGGCGCTTACTGTCCTCTCTAGGATTCGCTTTAGTTCTCTATTTGAGACTTCAACTTGCCCATTTGTTTGGGAATGATATAGTATTGCTACTTTATGGCGAACTCCGTAACGGCTTAAGACAGAATCCAGCTGTCTGTTGCAGAAATGAGTACCTCCATCACTGATTAGTGTCCTAGGAACACCAAATCTGCTGAATATGTTCTTTTAGAGGAACTTCATTACTACTCTGATGCCATTAGTGGGTGTTGCTATTGCTTTAACCCATTTAAATACATAGTCTACTGCTACCAGGATGTAGGTGTTTGAGTATGAAGGTGGGAAGGGTCCCATGAAGTCGATACCCCATACATCAAACAACTCAATCTCTAGGATTCCTTGCTGAGGCATGCCGTGACCATGAAGGAGATTGCCAGCCCTTTAATAACTATCACAGTTATGGACAATCTCTCTAGAGTTCTTAAAGAGAGTAGGCCAGTAAAACCCACTTTAGAGAACCGTGGTGGCTGTCCGCTCACCTCCAAAATATCCTCTATAGTGCGAGCCATGGCAATGCCATAGGATTCTCTGTGCCTTTTCCTTAGACACACACCGTCAAATTATTCCATCCGAGCATCGCTTAAAGAGATATGGCTCATCCCACAACTAGTATTTTGCATCATGCATGAGTTTTCGGGCTTGCTGCCTGTTAAACTCCTTGGGAATGAATCTTATGGCCTTGTAGTTTGCAATGTCTGCAAACCAAGGTGCTGTTCAGATGCCATAGAGTTGCTCATCTGGAAAGGATTCAGATATGTCAGTGGAGGGAGGAGAAGTCCCTGCTACTGGTTCAATCCTAGACAAGTGGTCAGCCACTTGATTTTCTGTGCCCTTTCTGTCTCTAATTTCTATATCAAACTCTTGCAGGAGTAATACCCATCTTATGAGTCTAGGCTTAGAGTCCTGCTTACTGAGAAGATACTTTAGAGTGGCATGGTCAGTATAGATAATGACCTTAGATCCTACTAGGTAGGACCTGAACTTGTCAATGGCAAAAACCACTGCAAGTAATTTTTTTTCTATAGTAGTGTAATTCTTTTGCGTATCATTCAGTAAACGACTAGCATAATAAATGACATGCAGAAGCTTGTCTTGTCTCTGCCCCTAGAATTGCGCCAATGGCATGATCACTGGCGTCGCACATTAGTTCGAATGGCAAGTCCCAATTGGGTGCAGAGATAATAGAAGCAGTGACAAGCTTGGCTTTCGGGGTTTTAAAGGCATGCAGATATTCTTAGTCAAAGACAAATGAGACGTTAGTGGCCAAGAGATTACACAGGGGTTTTACAATTTTTGAAAAATCTTTTTATGAATCTCCTGTAGAATCCTGCATGTCCCAGGAAACTTCTGATTGCCTTGACATTAGCAGGTGGTGGCAATTTTTCAATCACTTCCACCTTGGCTTGATCTACTCCTATTCCCTTGCTTGAAATCTGATGCCCAAGAACAATGCCTTCAGTCACCGTAAAGTGGCATTTTTCCCACTTTAGAACTAGGTTTATCTCTTGGCTTCTTTTCAGAACAAGAGCCAAATGATTAAGGCAGGAGTCAAATGAGTATCCAAAAACAGAGAAGTCATCCATGAACACTTCAAGGAACTTTTCTGCCATATCAGAGAAGATGGATAGCATACATCTCTGAAAGGTGGCAGGTGCATTGCATAGGCCAAATGGCATTCGCCTGTAGGCAAACACGCCAGATGGGCTTGTGAATGCTGCCTTCTCTTGATCCTGTGGATCCACTGCTATTTGATTGTACCCGGAATATCCATCCAAGAAACAATAAAAAGCATGCGCTGGTGCATTTGGTCAATAAATGGTAAAGGAAAGTGATCCTTCCTGGTGGCATCATTGAGTCTTCTATAGTCAATGCACATACGCGACCCTGTAACTGTCCTTGTAAGAATCAGTCCATTCTTTTCATTATGAACCACTGTCATGCCTCCCTTCTTGGGAACACCTTGGATAGGGCTCACCCAGTGGCTTTTAGAAATGGGATAAATAATCCCAGCCTTCCAGAGCTTAGTGACTTCCTTCTGCACTACTTCCTTCATAGCCGGATTCAGTCGCCTTTGTGGTTGCACCACTGGTTTGGCGTTACCCTCCAGCAGGATTTTGTGCATGCATCGGGCCAGGCTGATGCCTTTAAGGTCACTTATAGTCCACCCAAAGGCGGTCCTATGTGTCTTAAGCACTTGAATTAGTGCTTCTTCTTCCTATGGCTCTAAGGCAGAGCTTATGATCACAGGATAAGTATCTATATCTCCCAGAAATGCATATTTTAGGGAGGATGGTAATGGCTTGAGCTTAAGCTTTGGAGGTTTCTCCTTTTCCTTAGGAGTTTCCAGAGGTTCCTCTAAATCAGGTTGGGCATCTGTAAGGATGTCATTCAGCCCTTCCTTGAGACTTTCGGCCATATTTACTTCTTTCACCAGGAAATCAATAAGGTCAATGCTCATGCATTCCTCAGGGATGTTTGGATGCTGCATAGCCTTGACTGCATTCAATACGAACTTTTTCTCATTGAATCTTAGGGTAACTTTCCTTTTTTCAACATTAATGAGGGTCTATCCTGTAACTAGGAAGAGTCTCCTTAGGATAAGGGATGCACTCTTGTGCCCTTCTATATCTAGTACGACAAAGTCAGTGGGAAAAGTAAAGCATCCAACCTTAACAATAATGTCTTCAATTACGCTTGATGGTACCTTAATAGAACCACAAGCAAGTTAAAGGCATATACGGGTTGGTTTGACTTCATCAGTCAAGCAAAGCTTCTTTATTAATGAAGCAGGTATTAATTTGATGCTTGCTCCAAAGTCACATAGGGCTGTCCTTGTGCAAGCATTACCTAGAGTGCATGGTATCATAAAGCTTTTAGGATCCTTAAGTTTCTCTGGTAAGCTATTCTGAATGATATCTACTGGCAACGGCACCAAAAAACTTGGTGCACGAATCCCCACATTTTGTACAACTGAACCAGCAAGTGCATTGGGTAGTCCAAGTAATACCTGAGCGAGTCAGGGTCGATCCCACGAGGATTGTGGTTTGTAGCAAGCTATGGTTATCTTACGGATCTTAGTCAGGTGAGTAGGAATTTATTGGATTTAGTTAAAAGCATAAACGGAATAAAAATGGAATTACTCGGTTTGATTATAATCAGTGATAAGAAGATGTTTAAGCCTTGGAGATGCTTTTCCCTTCTGGATTAACTTTGGTCTTACTGTCTTCTTCAATTGTGAATGATTTCTTCTATGGCAGGCTGTATGTGATTGACGCTGGTTTGAGCAGCTGCCAATACTCCTCCAAATCTGAACCCCAGGGTTAGTGCGAATCCATTCTGATTGAGGGTGAAGCTTATGCAGTTCATTCTCTTTGGTGATCCTACTCAAAATGTCACAGACAAGGTCGGATCTTCCAGATCAGAGGATGCTGCACCTTTGGGTTCTAGCCTCTTCCACAGAGACCCTAATCGCCTTATACTTCGGCTGAACTGGTGACTCGAGAAGTCCCAACGAAGTCGGGATTAGCCGTCTAAGAGATGTATAATCAAGCTGGTGGTTCATCATTGTCCGATGAAAGACTCACTCTGAACCCATGTAGAATATGATAACCTTATGCCAGTTCAACGCATTCATATTGATGAAGAACGAAGATACATCTTAGAATATAGAATCAAACACCAATTGAGAAAGAACAGTAGTACTTTTATTAATCCATAAAACTCAGCAAGGCTCCTCCCCTCAACCTAGGAGGTTTAGAAAATCATACTGATAGAAAATACAATGATAAAAATGTGTAAAGTGTCAAAAGGTGGTAAAAGATCCTCAACAAAGTTGATCTTCTCCTTTAAATACTAAACTAATGACTAGTAAGGGTAAATCAGCCTTTCTAATGCTAAAATCCACGTTTGGGGCCCACTTGGTGAGTGTTTGGGCTGAGCTTTGATGAGATCCAGGTGCTATGAGGCCTCTAAGGTGTTGAACACTGTCTAGGGGGTCCTCTTTGGGCATTTGGATGATGGTCTCTTCTCCTTAGGCGCTAGACGCCTGAAAGGGGGCAGGAGGCTCGCGTTGAACGCCAGTTTTAGACCTTCTAATCTGAATTAAAGTATGGACTGTTATACAATTCTGGAAAGCTCTGAAAGTCAGCTTTCCATAGCCATTGAGAACGCTCCATTTGGACTTCTGTAGCTCCAGAAAAGCTATTCCGAGTGCAAGGAGGTCAGATCCGGACATAAAATACCTAAACTTGCAGCCAGAAAATACCTAAAATTGCTCAAAAATACACAAACTCAAAGTAGAATCCAAAAATGTGAATTTAACAGTAAAACCTATGAAAACTTAACAAAACTTAAACAAAACATGCTAAAAAAACTATATAAAAATGATGCCGAAAAGCGTATAAAATATCCGCTCATCAGCATACCTCACTTTAATTCCTTTGAGAGATGACCCTGGATTTAAAACTCCCAATTTTTATTGATTTATATTGTGAAAATATTTTAAACTCTGAAACAGGTTATTTGTTAGTTTGGAACTATACGATCGATGAAGCAATTCTTTTTGAGAAAATTATGAACCGACGTCTGGCCCGCATCATCATGCCAATTCCATCAAGAGAACAACTTGGTGATGTCCTTACAAAGTCACTTCCACTAGGTCCCTTTGGAGAGATATGTAGTAAGTTAGGAATGTATAATTTGAACACCTCCAGCTTAAGAGGGGCTATTAATGCATGATATATGAAAGTGGCAAGTTATAGATAGTGGTCACTAATGCATGAATTATATGAAGGTGGCAGGCGATAGTGGGTACTGTGTGACATTAGCAGATTGTAACGAGCTAATTTTTAGCATGTTATGATCATGCTAGAAGCTAGGTGTTACTAACTTACTTTTCTATTTATTAACTAATATTTATTATATTAGTCTGATTCGTTGTTAAAGCGCAATTATTTTGCGAGGTAAGTTTTTGAAAACATTCTATTTGGTAGTCAAAAAGATATACATAAATAAAATCACAAATAACAATAGATAAAGCAATTCAAAACTATTACACATATATACATTGTATGTTGATTAACATCATGTAGTTATAACACCCTTAGAAGTAGCTAGATAATAACTATATACATATAACATCTCAGGTCCTGACCTATCCAAGAAGTCCGTAAACTGGTACCCAAGCTAGCCTAGACTCTATACTCACCTATGGACTACAAAAGCAAGCGAAGGATCTTTAAGTCTTCAAAACTTAGGCTAAGTTGAACGTCGTCAAAAGGCAAAATAACATTCAACCCTTCCGCACGATCATACATCTTCATTGGGCCACCGGTGCTCTATCTGGAGAGGAAAATGGGTAAGAACTTGAGAGTCTTTAGTAAGGTTATGAGTTACTGGTTAAATTCATTATTGCTTTGTTAACTACCAGAAGTAGAATATAAGTAGAGAGTACAGAAAATAATAGGCAAATAGGATATATATAAAAGCATCATATAGAAGACACCATAGAAAAAATATATACACATTCATATAAAATACAGAAAAAGATGCGCAAACAAATATGATGCATGTCTTTCCTTATGTAGGCCATGAGCTCATGTATCGGTTTATACCCTGCAACTCGACATTACTTGAGAACGAGTCTCAGATATGGTTTTCTTTTGTGTACTATTCATTCATATATGTCGATATGGTTAGGAATACTACTAGTTCGTGACCACCGGCAATTGTCGCAAACCTTGATGCCATAATATATGCACAAGGAGAAATAGTGATCCTACAGTTCATGGACATTGGTAGCGCGGAATTACACTTCGCACAACTGAACCAGCAAGTGCACTGGGTCGTCCAAGTAATACCTGAGTGAGTCAAGCGGACAGAAGAGTTGTTTGTTTATTTAATTCATATAAAAGGAAAATAAATAAAACATTACTCAGTTGATGGTGAATGCAATAATATGAAGATGGTTAAGGCTAGGAGATGCTTTGTTCTTCTGGATCAATCCGGTCTTACTGTCTTCTTCAACTGTGAATGATTTCTTCGATGGCAGGCTGTACGTGATCAACGCCTTTCTTAAGAGATCGCCAATACTCCTCCAGATCTAAACCCCAGGGTTAGTGCGGATCTAATATGCTTGAGGGTGAAGCTCCTGCAGTTCATTCTCTTTGGTGATCCTACTCAAAATGCCACAGACAAGGTCGAATCTTTCGGATCAGATAATGCTGCGCCTTTGGTTCTAGCCTCTACCACAGACTCTAATCTCCCCTACCTCGGCTGAACTGGTGTTTCGAGAAGCCCCCAACAAAGTCGTGGATGAGTTGTCTAAGAGATGCATAATCAAGCTAGTGGTTCATCATTGTCCAGTGAAAGACTCACTTTGAACCCATGTAAAATGAGATAACCTTGTGCCGGTTCAATGCATTCATAATGATGAAAAACTTATATACATCTTAGAATAGAGAATCAAACACGTATTGAGATAGAACAGTAGTATTTTATTAATCCATAAAACTCAGCAGAGCTCCTCCCCTCAACCTAGGAGGTTTAGAAACTCATACTGACAGAAAATACAATGATAAATGTGTAAAGTGGTAGAAGATCCTGAAAAGTGTAAAAGTTCTCAAATAAATACTAGACTAATGACTAAGGATTACATAAGAAGGGTAAAACAGTCTTTTAGTGCTAAAAATCTACTTCTGGAGCCCACTTGGTGAGTGTTTGGGCTGAGTTTGAATGAGATCCACGTGTTAAGAGGCTTCTAGGGCAATAAATGCCTGCTTGGGGGTCCTTCTTGGGTGTTGGAACGCTGGCTACTCCTTTGTGGGCGTTGGACGCCAAAATAGGGCAGATGGCTGGCATTGAACGCCAGTTTTGGGCCTTCAATTCTGAAGCAAAGTACAGACTATTATATATTTCTGGAAAGCCCTAGATGTTAACTTTCCATAGCCATTAAGAACGCTCTATTTGGACTTCTGTAACTCCAGAAAAGCTCTTTCGAGTGAAAGGAGGTCAGATCCGGACAACATATGCAGCACTTTCTTTGTCTCTGAATTAGACTTTTGCTCCAGCTCCTCAATTTCAGCTATAAAATATCTGAAATTTCATAAAAACACACAAACTCAAAGTAAAATCCAAAAATGTAAATTTTGCACTAAAACCTATGAAAACTCAATAAAACTTAAACAAAACATACTAAAAACTATATGAAAATGATGGCAAAAAGCGTATAAAATATCCGCTCATCAGACATCCCCGAGATCAATACTCAAATAGTTCGTAGGTTTTCTCGCACTTGATGATCAAATAGTTCATGGGTCTTTCGATTCTGATCACCAACAGTTCGTGGGTACTTCCCAAATTCATTCATCATTCTGTTCGTGGTTTTCCCCGGCTTTAGACATTTAACATTTCGCACACTGAGCAAGCGTGATGAAATTCTCGTCCTTGACAAGTAAACATATAATCCTTTATCTCTTTCTTAGCATTTCCCATATCTTTCTTCGTGTCTAATCATTAGTTCTCTACTTTCATTACTCATTTATCTGTTCTCTGTCCTCTTTTTAAGCATTCTTTCCTTAAAACCTTAACCTTCATTTATCTATTTTCTCTTTCTATATCTTAATTAATATTTCATCACTTCTCTAAGCTTACCCTAGGTCTTTTGTAAAAAAATTTCTAGATTCTAGACTTTGAAATTATCTTTCTACGTCTTTTACTATAATTACCATTATATTCTTTAAACATTTACTTACTTACATCATCTTTTACTTGAACTCTTTTTATATCTTTTAAGTCTTAAATATTACACTTATATTACACTTAATCACAAAATTTAGTCAATTATCATTTATTCCATAAACCTTATTTAATTATATTTCAATTTATCAACAATTTAATTTATTATGTTAGCTCCTTAATGTCTTAAATACTCGCATTTTATTTCTGTAACTTAGATAATTATGTTTCTTCTCTTCTTATTTCGAAAACCCCGTTTCTTTTATTGTTCACAAAGCGTGGCGCTTAGCACCCACAACTGGCACCTAGCGCCTTCAAAGCATGGAAATATTTTAACATGTCGTAGGTGCCTATCACCCAACTTTTGGCGCCCAGCGTCTTCGGGTTAACAGGACGCCCAGCTCCCATGATTTTCACATAGTTGGGCGCCCAATGCCCATAATGTCATAGAGAGGGCACCCAGCGCCCATAATTTCCAAAAGTGGGGCGCCCAGCTCCCAATTTTTTTGTACTTCTAGGAAACATTAAACGTCACGTAAACACAGTTTAAAATATTAAACAATCAAACAAGCATAAAAAAACACAACTCATTTATGTTTAATTTACCGAACCTTACCTATCTGTGTCAGCTCACAAAACCAATTCCTTCTAGGTAATCTTTAGCTCACATGTCTTCTAGTTTTAGTCAAAACAACTTTTAAATCGAGATATACATAATAACCAAATCTCTATCACAAAACCAGGAAGGATTCTTCACCTTTCTTACATTGAGATTAATGAATTCTTACTCCTTGAGATCTTACGCAAAGTTCCTAAGCAAGAATATCGAAGATGTTAAGTTCGACCATAGTTTTAACTTGGCCGAACCATAAAGGAAAGATTACGAAGAATATTCAATGTACCTTAACAAATCTAATATTGTTACATAGTGAAAAAAAGTGGTGAACATTTTAATCAGTTTAACATTTTTTGTGAGAGTTTTAGAACTAATGGGCCGAACCTCAGAAGCTTTGTCGGCTATGACGGTTTCAAGTTTTCTCTGTCATTCTTTCTTTTCAATGTTATGTATGGAAAAAGAAAGAGAGTAAAAAGGTAATATGGAGGTCAAATACAAAGAAAAATAAACAAGCAGGAGGTGGCTGAAGAAGGCCGAATCCCAAGGTGATTTTTTACCAGCTTAACAATAAAATATTATATTAAGGAGATAATTACTAAAGTTAGATATATTAAATCACTAGTAATTATACTCCTAGAGCAAATATATGAGCTACTAGTATGAATGATACTAGTAACGTGATTACCTTGAAAATAAAAGATATGATGACACATTAGCATAGCTAAGTTCATTGTAGAGTACCGGCATTAATTCGTGCTATAGATTTTAGGCCCGATTATTATGCTATTATCATAAAATATCATAACTAAAAATGTCAATATAATAAAATAGTATTATTGGAAAATATTCTTATATTTAAAATATTATTATTTATTTTTTTGCATATTCGAAATCGGTTTGTCAAATGGAGTCTATTTGTGTAATTTTGGATTTTACGACTTTCCTAACATTTGAAGTTCAAGAAGTCCATTACTGAAAATCTAGGTTGTTACATAGGTGACGCTTGAGGTTGTTAGTGGAAGAAAAAGAATAATAAGGAGGTAGCTTGTAATACCCTGACTACCAAAGACGACGCTTCCGGCTGCGTAACTCTGATAGCTCGGATATTACGACGACACTTATACTAATTAATACTAAAATATGAGCCTGTTTGAAACTTTAAACCGCAATACCGATCCAAAAATACTTTCGTCCGATATCATACATCCATAAATACCATACAACTTACAAAACTCATAAAGAGTACATCCATATATATATATATATATATATATAAATATACACATACATAATATTACAGGCATTAACCAATACAATTCATACCCCTCTTACAGAATATATCAAGATAAAGGCGAGGGTACAATAAATAATAACTAAGGCAATACAAGCATCTCAACAACAATACAAGTAAACTCTTCGTGACTTCTGCGCCATATCCTGAAAGGGGAAAAATGTAGGGGGGTGAGAACATCATCCTCGAAAGGGTTCTCAGTAGAGGGTTTTTGGGAATTACTGTAATAGGATACGTGAAGATAACCGCGCCAGTGATTCATAACCGTCTTATGCCTCTTTTCAAAAATAACGGTTTACAATGAAAGTAAAGTCGGAAATCTTTTCGGAAAGAAGAACCGTTTAATTCTCAAAAACTCAAAAGCCTTTCAAGACGGTTTATCTATGCGGAACCAAAATAGCCTTTCATAATTTTATTCCAAACTAGAAACACAAAACCGAAATCAACCATCAGTTCATCTCTTTCCAACCACGGCCCTAGGCCCAAACAA
>NC_029790.2:90651426-90654268 GCF_000816755.2 Arachis ipaensis
CCATTAGAGGGTATCTGCGCCCTGTCGCCATTAGAGGGTATCGGTGCCCTGTCACCCTTACAACCAGAGAGAAAACACAAGCATACTCGCATACAACATTCATCTCAGCCATCCGGCTTAAATTCACAATTCATTCAATTGCATACATGCATTTATACTCAACCATGGATCACCATCCATCTCAGCCATCCAGCTCACGGTTCAATCCAGAACCAGCCAATTTATCAATAAATACAGCCCTTCGGCTTAAGTTCATAATTCATAATCAGCCATACGGCTCACAACTCATTCGGCAATCAGCCATAATTCAATGGCATACACGGCCATTCCGGCTCACAACAAAACAGCACTTCCACATTCAAAATCATCAAATTCATGAAATCGGCATTTAAGCCATAAATCATTTTCTCAACTCATTTCACTTTGAAATCAAGTTTCAACTCTTTTCAGCCTTGGCTTTAAAGATCTCATTTCTCAAATCATCTCAGGCTCATAAGCCACTTTTACCCAAGGTAAATTCCCCTTTTAAAAACAATGCCACTCTCGGCATCCTCTTTCCACAACTTCCATAATCATGGTAAGTTAAAAGCCTCTTTGAGATATTCAAAATCACCCATCCAAAAATGGGATTTTATAATAAAAGTTTCTCGGCAGAGTCCCAAGTCTTTAGGGAAGGTCAACCTATATCAATTCCTTAAAATTCATTGAAACTCTTAAAATCATAGATTCTCGGTTCAAGTAAATAAAACTGAATTTACTATAAAACCGGCCATACAAAATCACAAGTTCCAATCCGGTCCAAAAATCAACTCATTTGAAAAGGAACCGGTTCATTTGAATCAAATCACTTTCAGATTTCTTTTTGGAACCCATTTTTCTAACTCTTCCAAAATGCCTCAAACTTAATTACTCAATCAAAAGTCTAGATTCCTTTGAAATCACTAAAAGACCCTTTTTATATTGAGATTAATATTAGAGCATCATTCTTTCCTTCAGTGATTCAAACGGTAAAAATAGCTCATTTCTAAATGGGCCAAACTCAACGCATAAAGTTCACTAAATAAATTAAGCTTGAAAACATAAATATTCTCTTAATAAATCAAATGATACAATTTCTCAAATCCAATCCTTTTTAAATAACTTTCTCCTCAACGGATTAAACTCATTTCAAATATTTAAAGAATCAACTTCAAACATTACATTTCACAAGCCACACAACAATTCAGCCAAACCAACATCCATAGTCATTCGAGTCAATCAATTGATACATAAGGCAGGTACAATCACCAAGTACACAATATCTCACATCAGTACCCATATGTAATAATTCTAATAATAAACTATAGTTTTTGGAAAGCGCCCCTACCTCAGCAAGCAAAACTTAACCCAAGCGTGTCAACTGAGCTCTTTTCGCTCTGCCCAAAATCACCGGCATTCAGAACCCGGCTCGGCTTGCTCTCTCAAGAATAGAAACAGTTACAAGCGGCATAAGCAAACCGGATTCTAACTCCTAAAACCATTAACATCGCAATTACTTTATTACATGGAACAGAGCACTAACGCAGGGCTTTTGAAAGTCGAAATACTCACTGAAATAACAAAATGAAGCAGCCGCAGCTCCTTATCAACCCGGCAGTGGATCCGTCAGTAACCCCAAGTGACAATCGTGAGCAAAAACACCGGTGACGGTAACTGTAACAACCACACGGCGTTAACAACCATTCCGGAATTCCAACAGAACAGAAACCAAACTCAAAAATCTTACCGGCAGAATTTTACGGCGACGGCAGCAGGGGCATTTTCCGTCCGCAAAGGCTTACCGGCGCAACTCAACACAGAACCACAAAGAGCGGTGACAACCTCCACGACTCCGGTGAGTTCCCTCAACGACAGTAATGGCCGGAACCCCGACGGCACTAACGACGGCAGGAACAGCGCCGTTGGCTTCGCACAGCACGGATCAGCAGTGGTCCTTGGGCAGTGACACGCGCGACGGGACGCACGGCCTCCCTCTCCCCGCCGCTCTCTCTCCCGTCTCGTGAACGTGTCCCTGGGATTCAGTTGCTGCAACGCTTCCTCTCTGGACTCACGGTGGCGATAGCAGCGCCGTTGGAAGACATGGAAGCAGTGGCGGCGACAAGGACGGCGCAATGAGCAGTGGCTCTGAGGTCTCCAGCGACGGAATGGGTTGATGGGTGGCAGAACCACGACTGGCAGGGATGAACGGGGCAGCTTCGATGGCGGCGCTCCTCGCGTCTCTGGCCCGCGTCCCCTTCCTTCATTACTACCAACTATATGATTTAAATATAGAAAATAATCCAATAATTGTAAAATTGGATAATAACCATAACTTATCTCAAATTCAATAAATCAAAACTTGCCTTAATCATCTTTAATAAAATGATCTCTTAAATTAAGGCTATAAATAACTGTAGGATTTGAGACTTGATCATAATAAGACTTTTCAAAGATTCTGGGTCTTACATAGCTATTATGACAAGTGTATATATTATATTGGCTAGTACAAATTTTGTAATGGAGTTAGTTATACTTTTTTCTTTCTTTTTGGCTATATGACTGCACCTTTAGCTAATGTGTGATTTTTCCACTAATGAAAAATTTACATTTCTCTCTTTTTTAGCTTGCATAGCAAAATCTCCATTTTTTACCAAAAAATCTGGAGCTCAGAACAGATTTCATTAGATCTTATATCCAACTAAAAATGCCCAAATTCAAATTAATGTCCTTATTAAACAAATGACCATTAAAACACATACACGCTAGACATGCAGTAGGCCAATCGATTCCAAAAGTAAATCTATATGGAAAAAAATGGCAAAAT
>NC_029790.2:90654461-90656606 GCF_000816755.2 Arachis ipaensis
GTAAAGACACTTGCAGTTGTCTAAAGTTATGACATAGTTTTAAATGCCGAAAACTGTTCAAGTACTTGAAAATTATTAAGAAATATGAGATCTTAAAACTACGACTTTATAGATAAAAATAGAGTCGGAAAGTGATTGTTGTCAATGATACGTTTCTAAACAATCTTGTGTTACACATCATGCATGAAAATGAAGATCTTAAGCCGATAACAAATGTCGATAAAGACATGATTAGCTTAGATACAAATCGTGCAGGTTGAAACAGACTCACTTGCAAAATGTGAAGTCTTTGAACCTGTAGTCCATTCACTAGAAGTTGTAAAACTTATTGAATACCAATGTGTATTCATGTGAAAATGAAATGAGAAAAAATAAAATTATACACTACTAAACTTTGCTTATAGTACAAGTTTTTCATAAAAATATTATATAGGTAATGAAAAAGCATAATCCCCTAAAGTGGATACAGTTTAACAAGTTTATTTGAATATCATAAGCTAAATACGTAATGAATATGGCCACGACCTACCTATATAAATTATTAGATTGAGATATCTACATTCAAATTCCTAAAGGATTAAATATATATGAATTAATGATTGTTCTCAAGGAATGTACTCAATAAAATTGCAAAGATTGTTTCTAAAGCAATTTAGGCATGATCGTTTAGTTGAGTACCTAACGAAAAGTAATTTAAGAATGATGATACCTGCCCCTATGTTTACACAAAGAAATTTGTATATGATTTCATCATAATTATTGTGTATTGATTATTTAAATACTATTTGTGATCCCTAAAGATTTTTTCATAATTACAAAAGATATAAAATAAGAATTTAAGTTGAAAGATATTGAAAAGTTTAATTTTATCTCAACTTGTAGATCAAGAATAGTTGTCAGATCTTTGAATGAGGAAAATGACCAACTTAGTCTTAAGGAAGGAAATAAAGAAGTTCTTGGTTCTAAGGTACTATATCATATGAGCACTAGTGTATCTTTCTAATAATAGATGATTTGATAAAGCAAGATGTAAGTATGTTTTTGATACCTAAAAAAGTATATCCTAAATTGGATACCTATTCACATATTGTAATACAGCTATATTATGGAGATCTACAAAACAAGCTCTAACAACAATATCTTCCAATGATGCTAAAATACTTGCAATACATAGAGCAAGTTATGACAGTTTTGACTTAAAGATTTGAGTCAATATGATCAATCATCATATATGTGGACTACCTAATCAAAAAATAGCTTCAACTACTTTGCACAAAGACAATGCAGCATGCAAATACTCAACATAAAAGTAGACACATCAAAGATAAAACAAAATTTTTTCAAGTTCTTTTTCACTCAAACTTCAAAATCAAGGAACTTGATATTCAACAGATTCTTTCAGATGATAATTTAAAAGATTTATTCTCAAAGTCACTTCCGATATGTTTATTTGAAAGAGTGGTAGACCGGCAGATCAGAATGAATAAATTATCTTGTCAAGAGGGCGAGAGACTGTATTTTTTCCTTTCTCAAATTTTTATCTCTTTTTGAGTTTTTCTTAACAAGATTTTTAACAAAATAGTTTTCATAACAAAAAGATATTATGCTCTTATTTTTTTTTATTAGACTTTTTTCATTAAGTTTTTCATTGGTAAAATTTGAACGAGCTATATTCTATATAAACATTTAAGAGGAGTGTTATAATATAATGAGGATGTTTTGATTGGTGGTGCACATAGTTTATCACCAAACCATTCTTTGGTATTAGTCAATTTGACTAATTAATTTACAATATATTTTATACTTTTATACTTTGGATGGATGATTAACTTTAGCTATAAATAAGTCTAAGCTCATCACATTCATGACATACAAAAAATGTGAAGCAATTGAAAATATTAATTTGTGTTGCCTTTAAGTGATATTACAAATGTTACATAATGAGCATATTATCATTTAGAATATGTTATAATATTACAAATACAATGAGATATACATATTAAAAAGTATTTATAAAATTCTTTTGCTTTCTCTATTTTACTTCTATGTATACATACATTTCTTCTCTATTTATTTATTACTTTACGATAGTAAAGTCTTTTTCATAGGAGATTGTATGTTATAAAAAAATTTATACTATCTTTT
>NC_029790.2:90656660-90698006 GCF_000816755.2 Arachis ipaensis
TTAACGACCAAATTTAAGTCTTGTTAATAATAAATATATTTGCTGTGTTACTGTTTACAACGAGAATTTTGACATTAGTCATGGATCCTTTAAATAAATACGTTAAAAAGAGAAAACACTACATGTATTTAGAACTTCTATATAATTAAGTTATAGATTGATTTTCTTATAAAGAAAAACAATTATAGATGAATTTAATTTGGAAATAACCCCTTCTTGTACAATAGTATAAAAAAAAAAAAAAAGAAAAAAAACTAAAATTAAACAAAAAGAAATATTTAAAATCTAACAAGAAAAAAAAATCTAAAGCCAAATGAAAAGTGACATCCAAAATTATTGTACAAAGTATTCAAAACCTCGAAAAGAAACATTCGAAATATAACAAAAAAAACATTTAAAATTATTATAAAAGAACATCCAAAAATTTAACCTAAAAATAATTCAAAATCTGAATATATTAAAAACTCTTTTAATTATGGTAATGGAAGAATGCATCACTTTTAGATATTTCTTACATTTGAATTTTAAAAGTTTAAATTATAGAGGTTTTAGATATTTTTTTGAAAATGTACAACAAAAAATAAATAAAACTATTAAGAAAGAAGATATTATTTCAGATATTTTTTATATTTGGCTTTCAGATGTTTAAATATTGAAGCTTTCGAATATTTTTCTAAAAATATACAATTAAAATTAAATGAAAGCAAACTATTAAAAATAAAAATATTATTTTGAATATTTCCTGTACCTAAGGTTTTAGATGTTTAAATTTTAGAGATTTCAAATATTTTTCTCAGAATATGCATTAAAAAGTAAATGAAAATAAATAATACCTTTGTATTTCGAATATTTAAATTTTAGAGGTTTTGAATGTTCTTTTTCTATGATTTTAAATATTTTGTTTTGTTAGATTTTGGAAGTTCTTTTTCTACGTTTTTGAAATTTTTTTTTTGTTAAATTTCAGATGTTCTTTTTCAATAATTTTAAATGTTTCTTTTTATTCAGTGTTTTGTTATAAAGTTGGTTGAATTGCTAAAATATTGGCTGGAGAGGTGTTGGTTACCTAGACATCTTTCTATATGAATATATCCCAATTGTAACACCGCGTCACCCCAAGCCTTACCTCTAGCCGTAAAGCGAAGGATAGCAAAGTGTTACGACAGATTTAAAGCTCATAATATAGTATATATTCAAGAATTTATATAACTAGAAGCCTGATGAAGGGATAAAAGCTCAAAATCGTATAAAGCAGAATTACGAAATGTGAAGTGTTTACACACGATAACTAAGCGCGTAGATACGAACAGAACGAGACATAATATATATAAAACCTTGTAGATAGCTCCAGGATAAACAAAGTAATAATGAAAGTAATCAAGATATATATATATATATATATATATAAAGAGAACTAGTCACAGCCTGCGGAATATAGGCTGGCTAGTTAAACTGAACACAACAGAATTTTGGAATTTAAAACAGCAACGACCTATCACTCAAAGTTTTCCTCTAAAGCAACAACATTAAATAAATACAAAGGATGAGAGAATAACTACAACAAAAGTAAAGTAAAATAAAGCATAAGAAAGATCATCCTCCGCTCTATCACCATATCTGCAAACTCACCGAAGTGGGTTACGACCTGCATTTGAAAGACAACAACAATATATGGTATGAAAACCGGAGGTTGTCAGTTTGGTAATGGTGCCTAATATATAAGATATAAGGTTCCGGGATGCCAAAGGCAATCCTAGAACTTCACATCGATACAGATATCCAAGCTTAACGAAATAAATAACTTAAACCATAAATCATAAAAAGGGATATCTAAACTTACGAGATTTCTAACTAATACCAATCACACCACTATAGCCCACAGCCTTCGCCAACCTACCCTCCACGCGATCCCATCGCTACCACCTACCTAACCTCCTCAGCACCAGACAATTAAAGATAATGCAAGAGAGTAAAATACAAGTAGTATACATATATAGTAGGTAAATCAACTAGCATTTAGGAATGTTATTCAAATAGGCATAATTCAAGTAATCAAAGCAAGTAAGCATGTAAAAGATGCATATGATGAATGTCTATCCTTTTTGGCTCGAGATATCACTTGTCGGTCCATAAATGCCAACCCGACACATCCTTTCGGATGTCACCTTTCTGCCACGTCCGAGGATATAGCGCTGATGAGCGGATAATTTATACGCTTTTTGGCATTGTTTTTAGTATGTTTTTAGTATATTTTAGTTAGTTTTTATTATGTTTTTATTAGTTTTTAAATAAAAATCACTCTTCTGGACTTTACTATGAATTTGTGTGTTTTTCTGTGATTTCAGATATTTTCTGGCTGAAATTGAGGGACCTGAGCAAAAATCTGATTCAGAGGCTGAAAAAGGACTGCAGATGCTATTGGATTCTGACCTCCCTGCACTCGAAGTGGATTTTCTGGAGCTACAGAAGCCCAATTGGTGCACTCTTAATTGCGTTGGAAAGTAAATATCCTGGGCTTTCCAGCAATATATAATAGTCCATACTTTGCTCGAAATTTGATGGCCCAAACCGGCGTTCTAAGTCAGCATAGAAATTCTAGCGTCAAAACGCCAGAACTGGCATAAAAGCTGGAGTTAAACGCCCAAACTGGCACAAAAGCTGGCGTTTAACTCCAAGAAAAGTCTCTACACATGAAAGCTTCAATGCTCAGCCCAAGCACACACCAAGTGGGCCCGAAAGAAGATTTCTGCATTAATTACCTATTTCTATAAACCCTAGGTTACTAGTTCTCTATAAATAGGACCTTTTGCTATTGTATTTTCATACTTTCATACACTTGATCACGTTTTGGGTGGTTGGCCTCACGGCCATGCCTGAACCTTGTTCTTATGTATTTTCAACGGTGGAGTTTCTACACACCATAGATTAAGGTGTGGAGCTCTGCTGTTCTTCATGAATTAATGCAAAGTACTACTGTTTTTCTATTCAATTCACGCCTACTTCTTCTCTAAGATATTCATTCGTTCTTCAACTTGATGAATGTGATGATCCGTGACACTCATCATCATTCTCACCTATGAACATGTACCTGACAACCACCTCTGTTCTACTAGCACTGGCTTGAATGCGTATCCCTTGGGTTTCTAATCTAAGATCAGAACCTTCGTGGTATAGGCTAGAATCACTACCACAAAAGCGGAAGATAGCGGCACACAATTAGCAGCTGTTTTGACAATAGTCGCTATCTGATGAATTTCCAGCAGTTTTAATAGTAAACACGGGAAGAGCAGCTATTTGATTTGATTTTGCCACAAATTTAAAAAAAATGCTGCTAACCTATTTTTTTTTGCTATATTTTAATTCCCCTTTTCCAAAAACACAACACTCAGCACTCAGCAGCTTCAACAAATAAAAAAAGAAAGCAAGAAATGTTAAGAGAAGAGAGGGAGAAACGGAGAAGGAGAGGAAAGGGAGGAAGGAGCCGGGCCGGCGCTGCTGAGTTTGCCGCTGCCGTCGCGTTGCCGTGCCGTCGGAAAGTCAGAACCGCAAGAAAAAGAACTACGAAGAGAGAGGGAGACCGCATCAGCTCACCGCAAAGCCAGCGCCGTCGTCATCCTCATCGCGGGTCTACACCGTTGCGTCTTGCCACCGCCGCCACCACTAAGCTTGCCGTCGTCGCCATTGAAGCCGAAGAGAGAGAGTGTGTTCGCGAAGAGAGGGAGAGCGCGTGCTCACGAAGGAGAAGAACGACGAAAAGGGAAGGAGAAGCAGAAGACGATGAACCCAGGGGAGAAGGAGGAGGTCTGTTCTCGCACCGTCCTGCTCTGTCGTCGCGGTTGCCGTCGATTGGGGTCAAGGCCATCGTCGTCGCACCCTGTTCCAGTCGCCATTAGGGTTTTTTGCTGCTGCCATTGATAGCACCGCCACTGGGAGGAGCCGAAAGGGGAGAGGAGGTCGCCGTCAAACATGCCGCCACCAGTTACAACCGTTGCCGAAACCGGGACAGATTCACTTGTAACTCTGCTTCTTCCTTAGTTGTTGACCTCAAGATAAATGGTTCATTAGTTATTTTCTTGCTGAAAATATATTCCTGCATTCTATTAGAAATAATTGTCCAATTTGAATTGTCCAATTCTAAACTCATCATCAACTGAGTACAGGTTATTAGCTCTACCAGATTCTATTTTTTATTATCCCTTTTTTCTTTTTAAGTTCCTTAAAAAAGGCTCAAACTTTACATGACCCAGATGAGTTTTGATCTGCCAAAGTTGATTTTTTTCAGAGCGGAATCAGAGAGAACAGAAAGGAAGAAACATTGGAAGATTGAAATGAATAGGCATAAGAGCAAATGAGTGATGGGTATGCTGACATGAAGCAGAAAACTAAAGACGAACATGCTCTGTGTGCAGTGTTGTAGTAGTGTTGTTGGGTTGTGTGTTCTGAAGCTCAAAAGTGGAAGGCCCATAAGATTCTGCATTGCTTTGCATTAGCGTGGCTCTCTTTTCTGAATCCCTCTTGCACTGCAAGCTCATCATCCGCCGCAGCCTCATTGTGCCCTTCTTGATCCTCTATCACCCTTATTCCTCCCACCCACCCACACCCCTGCCATAGTGCCTTAGTTCATCTCTGCCTCTCCATTTTCTTGTAGTCGGTGCCTCCTTCCCCTCTTCCCTATTGTGCGCTGTGAGCTCTTCATCCCCCTGTACCCTCTGCCCTCCTTTCCTCTCTCTTGCCCTTTCTTGCCGACATTGATCCATTGTTGTCTTGTGTGCTGCAGATCTCACTTCGCGTAGTCATGGTCTTCCCCGCAGTCACAGTTGCAATCGCCCTCTACGCAGTTTGTAGCTGCCATCATCCTCTGCGCAGTTCCCACCTGCTCACAGTACCATATCCTTGACTCTGTTTTCTGTTCCCAGAATCTTAGATATAGCATAAACTTGTTATCTTGTGCATTTTGTTGTTTTTATGGAATATGCACACAAAATGTTTGATAGTTTTCCTCAGTGAAAAGCGGAGGAGCTCAACCTTTTATTTTCATGGATTTAATAAGCAGTTGCGTGATTCTTTCTCTTTCGAAGTTTTAGTTTGATTGTTCTATTTTATTTGAAATTAGTATATGTTGAAGGGTACCATTGATGGTGTGGTTATGAGTTTATCAAAAGATTGATTATGCTTGGTTTATTCATTATTATGCTTAATGCAATATTTTATGAATGATATAAAGGAGTATTATGGGAATGGAGAGACAAAGAAAGTGTCATGGAGAGAATCACAACTCAAAGGGTTGCGTCGTTTCCTCATTGAAAAAGAAGAAGATATTTTGAAGGCCTTAATGCTCGACTTAGGAAAGCATCAAGTTGAAGCTTTTAGAGGTGAGGTTATGCCTTTATTTAATTTGTTTATAATTACACTTGAAAATGGTTTGTTTCTGTTCAAAAAAGTGTGTCATCATATATACTATTTACCACTTCTAAGTTTAATGAAAATATTTGACATTATTATTATTGTCTTTCTATTAGTTTAATCTTTAATCAATATAGTTCCTTCCTAATTTAAGCTTTCTTTTAAATTCATGCATTATGCATGCATTGAGTAGTAATAATAGTAACATTAAAAAAAAAAGAAAACTATTTTTCAGTTCTAATTGCTAATTAATGAATTGACCCTTTTAAGTAGATAGGAACTTTGATGAAGTCTTTGAATTTTGCATTGAGTAACTTAAAATATTGGATATCAGGCAAAAAGGTGAGATCAGTGCCAATTTTCCTAATTCCATTTTTTTTAAATTTCAAAGATAAGCATTCAAGCCTAATGGATTCAAATTTATTTTTTGATAGGCTAAATTGTCACAAATAGCACTGCTTAGTAGTGCAGAAATTGTTTCTGAACCTCTGGGCCTAGTCCTCATTATTTCATCTTGGAATTTCCCCTTTGGTGAGTCATGCTTTTTGAACCATTTTCCTTATGTTGATCAAGTATTTGTATAGCAAATTAATAGAGGGAGTTACAATTTAATTAATGATAGGTTTATCCTTGGAGCCACTAATAGGAGCAGTAGCAACTGGAAACACAGTGGTCTTAAAGCCTTCAGAGTTGTCACCAGCATGTTCTAGAAAATGAAGAGTCCAAGTTGCATCTCCAAATAACCGCAGAACTTCTCATGTGTGACCAAATTTCCGTTGTTATCATTTGCAATAGCTTTCTTTTTGTTAATGTTACATATCTTTTAAATTATTTCTTATTTCTTGTGCGATCCTAGTGCTTTGGAAGATGCACTTTGTAAGCGTGTAATGATTACCCCAGAGGAAGTTATTAAAAGAAGTCTTGATCCTCTTGGTGCAACGGTTAGCAGGGATGGTTTAGCCAAAACACTATATTCTTGTTTATTTGACTGGTACTATGTTAATGTCAAGTGTAAAATTATGAATTTAAAATATGAAAAATGTGTCCTATCCTATGTTTATTGCACTTATGTTATTTGAATCTGAATAATTTTTTATCTGTTCTATTGTTATGTGCAGGTTAGTCCAAAAAATCAATGTCTCAATTGGGCAAGACCCAGAGTCAAAATGTCTCATTGGTGTTCTTGACATATATGGCTTTGAAAGCTTTAAGAATAACAGGTGAACATAATCATATTATTCACTCAAACACATGCGTGTGCACGCACACACACACACATATCATTGTTCCTCTTGAGAGTAGCATAAATCTGAGTTGATATCTAATTCCCTCTTTACAGTTTTGAGCAGTTTTGTATTAATTTCACAAATGAAAAGCTGTAGCAACATTTCAACCAGGTATGAGGTTAGTTTTTAGATATTTGACAACTTCAACTATCACTTTTTCTCATAACATGCATTCCAACATGGATAATGTCCTGCAGCATGTGTTTAAGATGGAACAAGAGAGATATACAAAAGAAGGGATTGACTGGAGCTACTTAGAATTTGTGGATAATCAAGATGTACTTGATCTAATTGAAAAGGTTTATACATACTTTATGGCTATGCTTTATTTTGCAATATTTATAGCTAGATTTCAATCTGATAGAGCAACATCTAATGATATATATATATATATATATATATATATATATATATGTATATATATATATATATATGTTTGCAAACTGCTTATGTAGTTTGTATTTGATTTACTTTGTAATATTAAGATATGCAACTTAGATACTAATTTGTTTACAATATGTAGACATCTTTGCAATTATTACAAAGAATTTTCAAGATATCTCCTCTGAATTTGCCTTCAAAATGTTATGCCCTCATTATCTAAAGCAATCTTTTTAATGTAGAAACCAGGTGGAATCATTGCTCTTCTTGATGAAGCTTGCTATGAAAAAGTTTTCTCTTTCTCTCTCTCTCTCTCTCTCTCATGTGAATTCATGTAACTCTTGTGTACTACACATAAATGCACTGCATTCTTGTTTTTTGTTTACAAATGCAAATAAAGTGTATATAGATTCACTTACAGGTGGACCAATATGCTGCTACAAATGCAAAGAGTACATAATTAATTCCTCCCGTTATTCAATTTTTTTATAAGCTCAGGTATGAAATTGAGACAGTTCAAAACTGTCTCATTTTTTTAAAAAAATTCTACATAGATTTGTGGCGGTTTTAAATCGCCACCATTTTTTTTTTAAATCTGCTGACAGAATAGCGGCGGTTTTGCAACCGCCGCAAAATCAATTATCTGATTTGCTGCGGTTGTGCCAGCGGTTTTTCAAAACCGCCGCAAAATCAAATCTCCACCCCCTAATAGGCAACACTTGTGGAACTGCTGGAATTTCTTTTCGTGGCGGTTAAAAATCGCCGTAAATCGCTAATAGAACCGCCGCTATTCGGCGTGTCCCTTGTAGTGAATTATTGGCGGTCATTCTTGAGATCCGGAAAGTATAAACCTTGTCTATGGTATTCCGAGTAGGATCTGGGAAGGGATGACTGTGACGAGCTTCAAACTCGCGATTGTTGGGCGTGTGACAGACGTAAAAGGATCAATAGATCCTATTCCAACATGATCGAGAACCGACAGATGATTAGCCGTGCGGTGACAGCGCATTTGGAACATTTTCACTGAGAGGACGGGAAGTAGCCATTGACAACGGTGATGCCCAACATAAAGCTTGCCATGGAAGGGAGTATGAATGATTGGAAGAAGGCAATGGGAAAGCAGAGGTTCAGGGGAACAAAGCATCTTCATACGCTTCTGAAATTCTCACCAATGAATTACATAAGTATCTCTATCTTTACTTTATTTTTTATTTATCTTTTAATTATCAATCCTCCATAACCATTTGAATCCGCCTGACTGAGATTTACAAGATGACCATAGCTTGCTTCAAGCCGACCGTCTCCGTGGGATCGACCCTTACTCACGTAAGGTATTACTTGGACGACCCAGTGTACTTGCTGGTTAGTTGTGCGGAATTGTGACAAAGTGTGATTCACGTTTGAGAGCTCCAAAGTCTTTGGCGCCATTGTTGATGATCACAATTTCGTGCAGCGATTTTTTGGCGCCATTGCCGGGGATTGTTCGAGTTTGGACAACTGACGGTTCATCTTGTTGCTTAGATTAGGTAATTTTATTTTTTATTTTCGAAAAAAAATTTCAAAAAAATTTTCTATTTTGTTCTTCAAAATTTTTAAGAATGAATTCTAGAGTTTCATGATGATTTGTTGAAGTCTGGCTGGCTGTGAAGCCATGTCTAACCTTTTGGACCGAGGTTTTAACTTATCATCACAAGAGCTTGTTGATTTCTATCAATTTTGCTGTTATGAGCAATGATCTGCTAAAGCTTGGCTGGCCATTGGCCATGTCTAGTGTTTTGGACTGGAGCTTTCACTGAAAGCTTGGCTGGCTAGTAAGCCATGTCTAATTCCTGGACCGGAGTCTTAGACTAACATTGCAATGATTCCTGGAATTTTTATTAAAAATTTTGAATCCCTTTATTTTCTTTTCCACTCAATTTTCGAAAAACCACAAAAAAAATTTATAAAATCATAAAAATAAAAAATATTTTATGTTTCTTGTTTGAGTCTAGTGTCTAATTTTAAGTTTGGTGTCAATTGCATGCCTCTAATTTTCGAAAATTACATACATTATGTTCTTCATTAATCTTCAAGTTGTTCTTGATGATTTCATTGCTCTGATCTTTAAATTCTCTTGTTTTGTGTATTTTTTTATTTCTCATATGCATTCTTAATTTGTTAGTGTCTCTTATATAAAAATTTTTAAGTTTGGTGTCCTGCATGCATTGTTTGTTTGATTTAAGTTTCCTAAGATTAGTTGTATTTTGATTGTTTCTCATCATTGAAAAATTCAAAAAAAATTTCAAAACTATGTCTTTTCTAGTCAATAATACAGAGAATTGAAGATTCAGAACATTCAGCAGAGGATTCAAACAGAAAAAGCTGGGCGTTCAAAATGCCCAGTGAAGAAGGAAAAATGGCGTTTAAATGCCAGCCAGGGCGTTTAACGCCCAAAAAGGTAGGATTTTGGGCGTTAAACGCCAGGAAGACACTAGAGGGAAGATTTTGTTTTTAATTCAAATCTTTTTCAAATTTTCATAATTTTTCAAAATCAAATATTTTTCAAATCATATCTTTTCAATCATATCTCTTCAAAATCAATTTCTTTCCATTTTTTATTATTTTCAAAAATCCTTGCTACTATTAATGATTTACTTCAAAATTTTCAAGTTGTTACTTGCCTATTAAGAAAGGATCAAATTTTAAATTTTAAGAATCATATCTTTTAATTTCTTGTTAGTCAAGTAATCAACTTTAATTTTAAAAACTTTCTTTTTTTAAAAAATTGATTTTCAATCATATCTTCTCAATCATATCTTTTCAACCACATCTTTTTCAAAATTAATTTTCAATCATATCTTTTTTATTTCTAATTTCAAAAATCACTTAATTTCTTTCCCAATCTTAATTTTCGAAAATCTCAATCAAATTTTCAAATTTCTTTTTATTATTTCAAAATCTTTTTAATTTATTTTCGAAAATTCTTCCCCTCTTCTCACATCCTTCTATTTAAGGGACTAACACTCCTCCTCAAGTGCAATTCGAACTCTATCCCTCTTAATAAGTTTGAATTCTCTTCTATCTACCTCCTCCTTCTATTCTTCTTTTCCTCTAACACCTCAAGGAATCTCTATACTGTGACATAGAGGATTCCCTACTTTCTTGTTCTCTTCTCTTTCATATGAGCAGGAGCAAAGATAAAGGCATACTCGTTCAAGCTGATCCTGAACCTGAAAGGATCTTGAAGAGAAAGCTAAGAGAAGCTAAAGCACAATTCTCTCTAGATGGCCTAACAGAGCTTTTCAAAGAAGAAGAAACAATGGCAGCTGAAAACAACAATGCCAACAATGCAAGGAAGGTGCTTGGTGACTTTATTGCACCTACTCCCGACCTCTATGGGAGAAGCATCTCAATCCCTGCCATTGGAGCAAACAACTTTGAGCTTAAGCCTCAATTAGTTTCTCTAATGCAACAGAATTACAAGTTTCATGGACTTCCATTGGAAGATCCTCATCAGTTCTTAGCTGAATTCTTGCAAATCTGTGACACTGTCAAGACCAATGGGGTTGACCCTGAAGTCTACAGACTTATGCTCTTCCCTTTTGCTGTAAGAGACAGAGCTAGGACATGGTTGGACTCACAACCTAAAGAAAGCCTGAACTCTTGGGAAAAGCTAGTCAATGCCTTCTTGGCAAAGTTCTTTCCACCTCAAAAATTGAGTAAGCTTAGAGTGGAAGTCCAAACCTTCAGACAGAAGGAAGGTAAATCCCTCTATGAAGCTTGGGAAAGATACAAGCAATTGATCAGAAGGTGCCCTTCTGACATGCTTTCAGAATGGAGTATCATAGGAATCTTCTATGATGGTCTGTCTGAACTGTCCAAGATGTCATTAGAGAGCTCTGCTGGAGGATCTCTTCATCTGAAGAAGACGTCTGCAGAAGCTCAGGAACTTATTGAAATGGTTGCAAATAACCAATTCATGTACACTTCTGAAAGGAATCCTATGAATAATGGGACAACTCAGAAGAAAGGAGTTCTTGAGATTGATACTCTGAATGCCATATTGGCTCAGAATAAAATATTGACCCAACAAGTCAATATGATTTCTCAGAGTTTGTCTAGAATGCAACCAGCAACAGGCAGTACTAAGGAAGCTTCCTCTGAAGAAGAAGCTTATGATCCTGAGAACCCAGCAATGGAAGAGGTGAATTACATGGGAGAACCCTATGGAAACACCTATAATCCTTCACGGAGAAATCATCCAAATCTCTCATGGAAGGATCAACAGAGACCTCAACAAGGTTTCAACAACAATAATGGTGGAAGAAATAGGTTTAGCAATAGCAAGCCTTTTTCATCATCTTCTCAGCAACAGACAGAGAATTCTAAGTAGAGCCACTCTGACTTAGCAACCATTGTCTCTGATCTAATCAAAACCACTCAAAGTTTCATGACTGAAACGAGGTCCTCCATTAGAAATTTGGAGGCACAAGTGGGTCAGCTAAGTAAGAAAATTACTGAACTCCCTCATAGTACTCTCCCAAGAAGTACAGAAGAGAATCCAAAGAGAGAGTGCAAGGCCACAAACAGAGCCCCCACAATCAAACTCTAAGTTTGGTGTTGGGAGGTTCCAACATTGCTCTGAACATCTGTGAGGCTCCATGAGAATCCACTGTCAAGCTATTGACATTAAAGAAGCGCTTGTTGGGAGGCGACCCAATCTTTAATTATCTATGTTAAATTTCTATTTTCTTTTGTTATTTTATGTTTTTTGTAGGTTGATGATCATGTGAAGTCACAAAAACAATTGAAAAAGCAAAAACAGAAGGAAAAATAGTATTGAAAACAGAACACCCTGGAGGAGAAACTTACTGGCGTTTAAACGCCAGTAAGGGTAGCAGAATGGGCATTAAACGCCCAGTCTGGCACCATTCTGGGCGTTTAACGCCAGAAATGGGCACCAGACTGGCGTTTAACGCCAGAAATGGGCACTAGACTGGCGTTTAACGCCAGGAATGGGCAAGAAGCTGGGCGTTAAACGTCAGAAATGGGCAGCAGCCTGGCATTTAACGCCAGGATTGGCAGAAAGGGGCATTTTTACATGCCACTTGGTGCAGGGATGAGATATCCTTGACACCTCAGGATCTATAGACCCCACAGGATCCCCACCTACCCCACCTCTCTCTCTCTTCTTCACCTATTTACCAATCACCTCAATACCTCTTTCCCAAAAACCCCTCACCTATCAAATCCTACCCTCTTCTCCATAATCTCTTCATCACTCACATCCATCCTTCATAAAACCCCATATACCTCACCATTCAAATTCAAACCACTTTCCCACCCAAACCCACCCATAATGGCCAAACCATACCCCCCCTCTCCACTCCTATATAAACCCATCTTCACTCCTTCATTTTCATACAACCTAAACACTACTTCTCTCCCTTGGCCGAAACACAAAGCCCCCTCCATCTCCTGTATTTCTTCTTCTTTTACTCTCTTCTTTCTTCTTTTGCTCGAGAACGAGCAAACCTTCTAAGTTTGGTGTGGTAAAAGCTAAAGCTTTTTGTTTTTTCATAACCATTTATGGCACCAAAGGCCGGAGAAACCTCTAGAAAGAGGAAAGGGAAGGCAAAAGCTTCCACCTCTGAGTCATGAGAGATGGAGAGATTCCTCTCAAGGGTGCATCAAGACCACTTCTATGAAGTTGTGGCCAAGAAGAAGGTGATCCCCGAGGTCCCTTTTAAGCTCAAAAAGGTCGAATATCCAGAGATCCGACATGAGATCCGAAGAAGAGGTTGGGAAGTTCTCACCAACCCCATTCAACAAGTCGGGATCTTAATAGTTCAAGAGTTCTATGCCAATGCATGGATCACCAAGAACCATGATCAAAGTGTGAACCCGGACCCTAAGAATTGGCTTACAATGGTTCGGGGGAAATACTTAGATTTTAGTCCGAAAAATATAAGGTTGGCATTCAACTTGCCCATGATGCAAGGAGATGCACACCCATACACTAGAAGGGTCAACTTTGATCAAAGGTTGGACTAAGTCCTCATGGACATCTGTGAAGAGGGCGCCCAATGGAAGAGAGATTCAAGAGGGAAGCCGGTTCAACTAAGAAGGCATGACCTCAAGCCCGTGGCTAGGGGTTGGTTGGAGTTCTTCCAACGCTAGATCATTCCCACTAGCAACCGGTCTGAAGTTACTATAGACCGAGCTATCATGATTCATAGCATCATGATTAGAGAGGAAGTAGAAGTTCATGAGGTTATATCCCAAGAACTCTACAAGGTGGCGGACAAGTCCTCTACTTTGGCAAGGTTAGCCTTCCCTCATCTCATTTGTCACCTCTGCAATTCGGTTGGAATTGACATAGAGGGAGACATTCTCATTGATGAGGACAAGCCCATCACTAAGAAAAGGATGGAGCAAATAAGAGAACCTCACCAAGAGCATGAGGAATTTTCTCATCATGAAATCCCAGAGATGCCTCAAGGGATGTGATTTCCTCCACAAAACTATTGGGAGCAAATCAACACCTCCCTAGGAGAATTAAGTTCCAATATGGGGCAACTATGGGTGGAGCACTGATAAACCACTATTTTATGGTTTATAATGTGTTTAATTGTGTGGTTTTATCATGATCTTTACCCACTTATTCATATAATTAGCATGCATTTATATTTCCTTCCTAAAATTACTACATGATTGAAAACTTGCTTCCTAGAGACTTTTAATTATGTATTTTAATTCTCATTTATTCCATTCGATGCCGTGATCTGTGTGTTAAGTGTTTCAGGCTTTATAGGGCACGAATGAGTTGGAGATTGGAAAGGAATCTTGCAAAAATGGAAGGAACACAAGAAATTAAGGAGATGACCAGCGAGAAGTGACGCGGCCGCATGGCTCACGCGACCGCGCGAAAGAGAGGAAATCGCAGTGACGCGGCCGCTTGGCTCACGCGACCGCGTGGATTGGAATAGCACAGGTGACGCGGAGGCGTAGACGACGCGCCCGCGTGGCAAAGCAAAACGCTGAATGACGCGTCGACATGAATGACGCGATTGTGTGACGTGCGCGATCTGCATAATCTGCAGAATCACTGGGGGCGATTTTGGGCCCTGTTTTGACCCAGTTTTCGGCCCGGAAAAGTAGACTAGAGCCAGAGGACATGCAGAAACCAAAAACAACATTCATTCTATACAGTTTTTAGTTTTTAGATCTAGTTTTACTCCCCCTCTAGGTTTTATCTCAACACATTCATTGTTCTTAGGATTTTTATTTCTATTGCTCTTTGCATTGGGATATTGAGAAGAGGTATTACCTCATCAAGACTTCGTCATTCTAGTTCGTTTTCTTTACTTGGCTTTACTCTTCCATGTCCTTTAATTTACTCAATTTTACTATTGGATTATTTTAGAATTTATTAATACAAGAGTTACTTTTATTCTTAATTGATTCCTTTGAGTTTTATTTATCATGTCTTTCTTAAATTCCTTTTCCTATGTTATGAGTTCTACATTCACAATGAGCGAGTAGTTTCCTAACTTGATGGGGAGTTGATTGAAAGGAACCTTTGAGTTGGAATGCTCAAAAAAGAAATTGTAATTGGGTTTATTGTTGGATTGCTCTCTAGTCACTAACGCCAGTCCTTCCAAGTAAGCGGATTGGGACTTGTGAATAGAAACAGCATTCCAACTTGTTTGACTTTCTCTTACCTAGTAAGGGATAACTAAACAGAACAACTTTCAATTATCAATTAATCTTGAGAGTACTGCAACAAGAATAGGGCTTCCAACTAATCTACTTTCAGTCAAGGCTTTTATTTAAATTACTTAATTTTTCCAATTTAATTTCCTGTTTATTCAACTCAAACTCTTTTTGAAAACATCTGATTAATAAAATAGCACACCTTTCTGCAACTCGTTGGGAGACGACCTGGGATTCATACTCCCAGTATTTTAATTCTAATTTTTGTGACAACCCTTCTAAATTTATAAGCGGATTTCTGGTTGGTTAAGAACTATACTTGCAACGCATATCTTATAACAATTCTTAACTCGCCAATTTCTGCCACGTCAATTTTTGGCGCCGTTGCCGGGGAGTTGCAATAGAGTGCTAAAGTTATTGATTGGATTTTATTTATTTGCATTTTATTTTATTTTGCTACTATGAGCTGCTTGTTTCTTTCGTTAGATGACGCGTTCACTTCCTGATCCAAGCTTGCCAGTATTCGATCCTGAGATTGAAAGAACTATTTCATGAATAAGGCAAGCTCGGCATCGGTTAGTCCTCTCTAAGGGCAGATCTGAAATGTCATTTGAGGAAGAAACCAGCCCCCGTTCTGCTGATTCGGTTGATTTACGTATAGGTGACATGGCAGCACCTAGGAGAGTTACTATCTAGGAGGCTGGAGCCCCTGATTTTACAATGCAACCGTTTCAAGCGCATCACCCAGTGGTGGCTACAGATTTTGAAATAAAGACTGCACTTCTCAATTTGATGCCCAAGTTTCATGGCTTACCTGCTCAAGAGCCTATCAAGCACCTGAGAGATTTTCAAGTAGCCTGTTCTACTGTCAGGCGTGATGGTGCGGATGAAACTTCTATTTTGCTAAAAGCCTTCCCGTTTTCTCTTGAGGAAAAGGCAAGAGAGTGGTACTACACTCAACCCACAGCAACTGTATCCAATTGGGATACACGTAGAAGAGAATTTTTGGAAAAATTCTTTCTAGCTGAAGTTACTGATAAACTGAGGAAAGACATTTCCATGATTGTTCAGGACGAATCTAAGACTCTCTATGAATACTGGAAGCGCTTCAATAATCTTCTAGAAGCTTGCCCCCACCATATGATTGACAAGATAGTGTTACTCGATTACGTCACACAGGGCATGAGGCCCCAAGATAAGACCACATTGGAAAGTTCTAGCAATGGGTCTATGAAAAAGTACAAGACCACTGATGAGGCATGGCAATTGATCAGCGACTTAGCTAAATCTACTCAGAATCACAGGCAGAAACAAGGCCATTCAAAAGCCATTGCAGAAGTATCCTCTAGCAGAGAGACTGTTGCTCTAACTCAGTATCTGTGAAATGACCAACTTGCTGAAGCAGATGCAATTGAATCAACAACAAGTTCAGCAAGCTCAACCTTCTCCAGCACAACAAAACTAACAGTTAGTCCCACAGAGAGTTTGCGGAATCTGTGCTGATTATAGCCACTATACTGATGAATGTCCGCAGCTCCAGCAGGAAGACAACACCGTGGCAGCCACTCATAACTTCTATGACCGCCCCAACCAAGAGTACAACCAAAGTGGCAATTACAGCCATGCATGGCAGGACAATTCTAACCAGAATTGGAGGGACAACAACAACAAAGGAGGCAGAGACAATCAGGTAAATCAGAGGTGGAGTAAAAACAACAACAGGCAGCAGAACCAGAACCAGCCTTTACAGAGCACCTCACCTGAGGCAATCCCAAGGACCACAGAATATCCAACAGCAGACCTCTCAAATTACCTATCCTTCTTCATCTACTAATGATGACTTATTACAATCTATTGATCGGAGACAACAGACCATGGAAAATAATATTAATGCCACTCTAAATGGTCTGAACGCTACTTTGCAAGCTCTTGTCTCACAGATTGGATCAATGAATAACTCCAATAACCAGCCTTTGAGCTCCAGTGGAATTTCCACTCAACCATTACCCAATCCCAAGGGTGGCATTAATGCCATCACCCTAAGGTCTGGAACCACACTGCAGGAGAGGAACCAGGAGGAGCCAAGCCCACCAGAACACACCTCAGCTGAAGAGGTAGTGGAAATAGAAGATGTTGAAGAGGAAGAGGACATACAGGACATAGCTGAAAAAGTAGAAATTCAGCCACAGGAGGAAGCACCATAAGGCGCAGATACTGCAGAAGACACCACTCGCATTTCATTTCCACAACTTGCAAGGAAGCCTAGGAAGCAGCTGGAACCTGATCCAAAAATGGTAGAGATATTCAAAAAGGTTGAGGTAACTGTTCCTCTATTTGATGTTATTCAATAGGTACCTAAATATGCAAAATTTCTAAAGGATTTATGTATACATAAAGACAAAATTAATGAATTAGAAACTATTCCTTTAGGTAGTTCCATATCTGCTTTAATGGGAGGTTTACCTGAAAAATGTAGTGACCCAGGTCCTTGTATGGTTAATTGTACTATTGGTGGTGTGATAATTTCTGACTGCATGTGTGATTTAGGAGCATGTGTGAGTATAATGCCTTTGTCTATATATGATATTTTGAGGCTCCCTCCCTTAAAAAGGTCGGCAGCTCATTTTGTGTTAGCAGATAAAAGCAGTATTACAGTGGTTGGAGTTGCTGAAGATGTATTAGTGGGCATTAAGGGACTCACATTCCCTACTGATTTTTATATGCTGGAGATGCCCCAAAATGACTCAGAGAAGCCATCATCAATCCTACTTGGAAGATCATTCCTGAAGACATCAAAGTTCAAATTGGAAGCTTTTTCAGGAACATACTCTTTTGAAATAGATGGTCGAGTAGTAAGCTTCAATATGAATGGAGTTCTGAAGTACCCTCCGGAAGATCATTCTATCTTCCAGTGTGACATCATTGATGAAACCGTAGCTGAAGTTCACCAGGAGGAGTTAGAAGAGAAGCACACAGGACAAGGTCCGAGTGTGGGGACACTCTTGAATGAAAATGATGACACTTCGCCATTTTCACCAGCTTCAGACAATCCAGAGCCTGACCATGAGCAGAAGTTAGAGTTGAAACCCTTTCCTCCACACCTCAAATATACTTACCTTGAGGACAAGCAAAAGTGTCCAGTTATCATTGCAAGGGAACTCACTTCTCAACAAGAAGAGCAGTTACTTAGTGTGCTGAGGAGGCACAAGAAGGCAATTGGGTGGAGTTTGGTGGATATAGTAGGCATCAACCCTCAAGTCTGTGAGCACATAATATTTTTAGAAGAGGGAGCAAGACCTGTCCGTCAACCCCAGAGAAGACTGAACCCCACTATCTTAGAGGTTGTCAAGAAGGAAGTGACCAGACTACTGGAGGCAGATATCATCTACCCCATCTCAGACAGTGAGTGGGTGAGCCCAATACAAGTGGTGCCCAAGAAATCTGGCGTCACTACAGTGAAGAATGCACATGGAGAGCTCATAGCAACCAGAGTACAGAACGCTTGGAGGGTTTGCATTGATTACAGACGCCTCAACCAAGCCACTCGTAAGGATCACTATCCTCTTCCATTCATTGATCAAATGCTGGATCGCCTGTCAGGTAAATCACATTATTGTTTTTTAGATGGTTACACAGGTTATTTTCAGATTCATATAGCTCCTGAGGATCAAGAAAAGACTACTTTTACATGTCCTTTTGGGACTTATGCTTACAAGAGAATGCCCTTTGGCTTGTGCAATGCACCAGCTACCTTCCAAAGGTGCATGAAGAGTCTTTTCTCTGATCTTATTAAGGACTATATGGAAGTTTTTATGGATGATTTTAGTGTATATGGCGATTCCTTTAGCCTTTGCTTAGATGGATTATCTAGAGTATTAGATAGATGTGTCAGTACAAACCTTGTGTTAAATTTTGAAAAATGTCACTTTATGGTTAAACAAGGGATTGTACTAGGACATGTTGTGTCTAATACTGGCATTTCTGTAGATCCAGCAAAGGTGGATGTTATTTCTAGTTTACCTTACCCCTCTTCTATGAGGAAAGTCCGTTCGTTCCTTGGCCATACAGGTTTTTACAGGAGATTCATTAAGAACTTCAGTAAGGTAGAACTTCCCTTATCCAGACTACTGCAGAAGGATATTGAGTTTGAGTTCAGTGAAAATTGCAAACAAGCGTTTGATAAGCTGAAGACCACCCTGACTCAAGCCCCAATTGTGAGAGGACCAAACTGGAGCCAACCATTTGAAATAATGTGTGATGCTTTCAACCATGCAGTGGGAGCAGCACTGGCTCAGCGTGAAGGTAAGGATCCTTTTGTTATGGCTTATGCGTCTGAAACTCTAGATGCCGCACAATGAAATTATACTACTACTGAGAAAGAGCTTCTTGCTATTGTTTTTGCTCTGGATAAATTCTGAGCCTATTTACTTGGTACTAAAGTAGTAGTGTATTCAGACCACGCAGCTCTAAAGTATCTATTAGCTAAAAAGGAGTCCAAACCAAGGCTTATACGTTGGATACTGCTATTACAAGAATTTGATTTAGAAATCAAGGATAGGAGTGGTAACCAGAATTTAATGGAAGACCACTTGAGTCGCCTTGAGCACATTACAGATGACCCCACTCCTATAGCTGATAATTTCCCATTTGATAACCTGCAAGCAGTATCTGAGGTAGTCCCTGGTATGCACCTGTAGCTAATTATCTAGTTAGCCGCACTTTTTCTCCAAACTTTTCTAAGCATCAAAAAGACAAGCAGAAAAGCGAGTCTAAATATTATATATGGGATGACCCATATTTATGGAGATGTGGTGCTAACTAGGTAATTAGACGGTGTGTGCCTCAATCAGAATTCCAGTCCATCTTAGAGGCCTGTCACTCATCTGAGAGTGGAGGACATTTTGGCCCTCAAAGAACAGCTAGAAAAATCTTAGACTGTGGATTCTGGTGGCCTACACTTTTTAGAGACGCTGCTGAATTTTGTAAATCTTATTTTCCATGTCAAAAATTTGGTAATATATCCAAGAGGGATGAGATGCCTCAACAAATTATGCTTTTCTGTGAAATTTTTGATGTTTGGGGCATTGACTTCATGGGTCCATTTCCAAATTCTAATGGTTATTTTTATATATTGTTAGTTGTGGATTACGTTTCCAAATGGGTGGAAGCAATTCCTACCCGCACTGATGATGCTAACAATATTGTTTCCTTTGTGAGAAACTACATTATTTGTCGCTTTGGGTCACCACGAGCAATCATGAGCGATCAAGGCACCCATTTTTGTAACAGGAGACTAACAGGATTAATGAAGAAGCATGGGATCATTCATAAGGTTGCAACAGCATACCATCCTCAGACTAATGGGCAAGCCGAGGTGTCAAACAGAGAGATCAAGCGTATCTTGCAGAAGATAGTCAAACCTCATAGAAGAGATTGGAGCACCAGGCTACAAGATGCACTTTGGGCGTACAGAACCGCATACAAGACACCCATTGGGATGAGTCCTTTCCACTTAGTATATGGAAAAGCTTGTCATCTCCCTGTTGAAGTAGAGCACAAAGCCTTTTGGGCAGTAAAGGAGTCCAACATGGGAATTGAGGAAGCCAGAACTGAAAGGAAATTACAGCTGCAAGAATTGGAAAGCCTTCGCCTGGAAGCTTATGAGAACTCAAGACTATACAAGGAGAAGATGAAGGTTGTACATGATAATCACATCAAGAGAAAAGAGTTCCAACCTGGGAATTTAGTCCTCCTTTACAAATCTCGACTGAGGCTCATGCCAGGCAAGTTGAGATCAAGATGGGAAGGTCCATACAGAGTAGAGAAGGCCGAACCATACGGAGTCTATCACCTAAACCATCCTTCAAGCTCTGAACTTATCAAAGTCAATGGACATCGTTTGAAGCTATACCATGGAGAGAGGATGCAGAAAAACAAGGAGCTCAAGATCTTCCTCTTGGAAGATCCCCACATAGCCGAAGACTGAGCTAGTGGAGCATCCAACTTACGGATGTTAAAGCAAAGTGCTATGTGGGAGACAACCCACCATGGTATGATCGTTCTTTTCTTTATTCTTAGTTTTTCCCATTCAATAACTCTTCTCTTTATTAGTATATTTCGTGCATCTACATTTACATACTTTACTTTTATTTAAAAAAAATGTTACGCAACGCGACCGCATCATTGACGCGTCCGCGTCGCAAGGAGATGGGAGAAAATAATAAACGAACACAGAGTCACGCAGGAACGTGGCTGGAGGCGTGCCAATGGCACAAATTGCCCCATGCGACCGTGTCACCGACGCGTCCGTGTCGAGTGGGAACATTGGCCTCCCATGCGACCGCGTCACCCACACGGCACACCCACGCGGCCGCGTGCCCTGGAATTCGACGTAAAAAGGGTGCACGACCGAAAGTTGTGCTAGAGTGGTGCTGGATTGGTGCTAAACGCACAATTCTTCCCACGCGGCCGCGTGACCGACGCGACCGCGTCACATCCTTCTAATGGCCACTCACGCGATCGCATGCCCCACGCGATCGCGTCACCCAAGATTTGGCAACAATATAATTTCGAACAGAGAGTTGTGCAAGCGCGAGGCTGCCCTCGCGCCAGTGGCATCAAACACGTCAATCAGTTTAAGCGCAATTCGCGCGACCGCGTGCCCCACGCGGCCGCGTCGCTTGCGCCGTACAGCTTCCCTAATTTGTCACTTATCTTATCTTTTCTTTTCCCCAAATCCTGTTTTCTCTTTTTCCCTCCTTCTTTCTTCTTTCTACCTTCTTCATTCTTTCTCACTTTCTACTCTCTCTCTCTCTCTCTCACCCCCATTAACAAGGTTTTTCTTTTCTTCTTTCCTCCCCTTATTTTTTTATTATTCTTCTTATTTTTATAGTTATCTTCTTTTCTTTTCTTTTTACTTTCATTATCCATATTTTCTTTTTTTTCTTTCTTTTTCCTTTTTACTTGGTGTTATAAATTTATTTGAGTCATTATTTCTCATTATATGCTTGTGAATTGTTCTAAATTTGTTTGGCAATTATATATTACTTTTTAAAGGGTTGCTTGCATGTTCAATTTAATACTTTCTATACCCTAATTCTCATGCATGCTATGTGTTTGTGAAAAAGCCCATATGGCATTATGCACTTTTCTACGTTACTCTACTATTCAATGCTTGCTTTTCACAAATTCTCTTTACTATTGTATTCATTGAAATTAATTGTCAATACAAATGTGATGGTTTGTTACGAGTGATGCTTGATCTATGCTACTCATGCCTTTGCCAGCATGCCAATAAACACCTTGCATTCACTTGTCATCATATGCACTAACTATTTTCCATTGATGACTTTTCACATGTAGTCATGACCATGTGTTAACACCATTTACCTTTTACTGTGCATTCATAACCACCCTTTTCTGTTCTCTTCCTTGCTCTATCTCTTTGAGTTTAATTTACTTTCTCTTCCCTTTTTCAAAATGGCCACCAAGAAGGGCAAAGAGAAAGCTACTCCCAAATCAACAGCAAGGAGAAGAACAAAGAGAGCACTAGTGGCAGAACCCTCTTCAACTGCGGTAAAGCCCTCAACAAAGAGACTTAAGAGGATTATAAAGGTTGATGATAAAGAAAAAGCCTTCCCACCAAAGGACACTGCGCGATTTCCCAATCGCTATTGTGAGCAGATGTTCCCCATCCTGGCAGAAAGGAGTTACAACAATGAATACCTTCTTATCCTCCCAAACCATATTGCCACATTTGTTGAGCCGCAAATTGCACAAAGACAATGGGGTTTCCTACAGAGACAGCCAAGGCAGATCAATCTTTCTTGGGTAGTCGAGTTCTACTCCAACTTCCACCTGCCAACCCTTCAGTCTGTCTTTGTCCGTCAGAAGCAAGTCCCCATTACAGAAGAGGCCATTCAAAAAGCTTTAGGTCTTCCCCCTGTTCCAGAAGGATTGGACTCCTTTCAAGAAGCCGCACTCAAGCGCCAGATGTACCAATTTGACTGGGACGCCGTTCTCAGAGTTATCGCACTACCTGGCAGCCGATGGATCTACGGATACCATCGTACCCGCCCTAAGGGAATCTCGGCTTCAGCACTTACCTTGGAGGCTCGCGTATGGGCACAGATCATGTCCCATTACGTCTTTCCGAGCACTCACGAGTCCTCCTTCACTGCGAACATGGCCGTTCTACTATGGTGCATCCTTACTAACTGATGCCAGGGCATCTTGGCTAGTTTTACTAGCCATTTTTTGTATGCTTTAGGGTGGTTTCATGCATTTTTCTAGGAAATAAGCAAGTATTTGGATGAAAATGCATTCACACCATGATTCAAGCAAACATTGTGAATTTTGAATGATTTCATGAGAATTATGCATGAATTGAATGATAAAATTGATGATGAATGATCCCATGATTAAGAGCAAGACTTTGATGCACTTTGTTTGATTGATTTCAGGTAACAAGAAGCAGAGAAGAGCCACGTTAGTGGCTACGTTAGTGCCACTAACATGGCCACTAACGTGGAAGGAAGGAAAGTTGGAACGTTAGTGGGAATGTTAATGGCATCAACTTTGAAGAAGGAGCAGCGTTAGTGGCAAAAGTGAGTGCCAATAACGCTAGCGAAGGTGCAAGAAGACCCACGTTAGTCTCCACGTTAGTTACATTAACGTGGGAACTAATGTGGAAGAAAAGGGAAATGCCAACGTTAGTGGAAAAGGTGATCTCCACTAACGTTTGCGAAGCAAAAAGACCCACGTTAGCTTTCACGTTAACTACATTAACGTGGTAGTTAACGTGGGCAAAAGTCTCACCCAGCAGCTTGACCATGCCTTCTTCAAACAAGAATAACTTGAGTCACAAAGCTCCAAATGAGGTGATTTTAGTGGCATTGGAAAGTAGGATTCCAGAGCTTTCCAAGCATATATGGCACTATCTGGTGGACACTAAATTTGAGGGAGAAAACCTGCCCCAAAAGTGCAAAGATGAACATGGTATCAACCTGTAGTAAGGCCAGCTGACCTCTTCACCTTCCAAGAAGTGTAACTCGAGCTGTAGATTTCCAAATGATGCGCTTCCAAAGGCGTTGGAAAGTAAACATCCAGGGCTTTCCAACAATATATAATAGTATGGGTTGGACATTAAGTTTGAGCTCCAGAACCTGGCAATTTTCAGCCCCTGATTGTGGACGTTATTGGCACTCACGTTTGCCAATAACGCCAGCAACTATGCCAGCAACCCTGTCCCCTTCAAAGGAGCATAACTTGAGTTGCAGAGGTCTAATTGAGGTAATTCCAGTTGCATTAGAAAGCTGACATTCAGAGCTTTCCAACGATATATAATACTTTATAGTGGGCATAAAATTGAAGCACAAACCAGAGGCATCTTTTAAGCCCCAAAAACACCAACTGGGTAGCAAGTGTGATGTTAGCCACACTAACTTCAGCACTAACGTCACACTTGTAGCGTTAGTATGGCTAACATTAGCACTGACATTAGCACCTGGACCTCAACTTAATTCTCTTTCAAGGACCACCCAACCTCAAGGAAGCAAGCCCACAAGTGTCAACCAATCAAGGCCACAAGAAGCAACTAGAAAAGGAATTTTCATTTAATTATAAATTGCTTTTAATTTCATTTTGTAATTTAGGAGAGCCTATATAAGGGCCTTAGCTTTTACATTCAAGGAGGATGCTGGAATGGGGGATTGAATAGGGGTCTTCAGACTCCCTCCCCTCAAATTTGATCACTTAAGATTGCCAAGGAGATCAATGAACGCATTGATTGAGGAAGAGATGAAAATGAACTTGATCCGGAGAATGCAACATCTCCTACGCCCAATGAATTCCCCATTTCTGATCTTACCCATTCTCTTTAATTTCTGCAATTTACTTTTATGAGCATCTTCCCCATTCCCATTCAAGATTCTGCAATTTACTTTCCGCATTTACATTCAGCTCTTTATTTCCACCAATTTACATTTTCTGCTATTTACTTTCCCGCCATTTAATTTTCTGCAAATCTCAAATCAAATTCTGCTTCGCTCAACTAGAACATTCCTCTAATTAAAGTTGCTTGACCAATCAATCCCTGTGGGATTCGACCTCACTCTATTGTGAGTTTTTACTTGACGACAATTCGGTATACTTGCCGAAGGAAAATTGTTGAGAGACAAGTTTCCGTGCATCACTGACCAACCTCTGAACCTACCAAGACACATCCGGAATGCCATGGGACACGTACAAATCGCGGGCAACTTACCTTTCCCCGCCTTGGTCTCAGATCTTGTCTCAGCAGCCGGAGTCTCCTTCAGAGCTGGGGACACCAAAGCCATACTTCCACGGGATGATCAATATGTCCCTAATGGGAAATATATCAGACCCTCAGCAGCCACTACAAGCTAGCCCACTGAACCGGCTCCGGACATTTCTCCTTCCGTACCACAAGCACCTACCACAGACCAACTGCTCTATCAGATACTCGAAAGGTTGGATCGGCAGGAACACAAAGCTAAGATGAGAGAGCGCCGTAACAAGCGCCGATTCACATACCTCAAGGAGCTGATCATGGGAAAATTCAAGTACTCAGACACTCCGGACTCCACTTCCTTTACCAGCACAGGGAGCCATGATGGTCCCTACTGTGGAGATACTGCCACCAGCCCACCCCTGTTCCTGACAGATGGCACCGAGGACGGTGCAAAGCCTTAAGTGTGGGGAGGTCGGTTAGTACCTGACTCCCGGAGGTAATTTCTCTTCCCTAAACACTAATACATTAGGATATTTAGTTAGTTTTCCTTTTATAGAATAGGATAAATTGCATAGTAATAGATTAGTTGCATGCATGTTCTACTTGATTGAAAAGACAATAAGTTTCTTCTAAGACCCTATTTTTGGAACAAAATTTCACTAATTTTAATTAAAATTTTTATGTTAAATTTGCTTGAAGTTGTATTTGGAACATGATTTTTAAGCTAAAGAACACACAACCTGTGAGATTTGAGCCTTTATGCATGGTTACATTATTTAACCATAATTATTTTATTCTTGTGTGTTTACTTCTCTATAATTATAATCTATATTTTGTTTCATCCTATATGTCCAATATTTATTATATTTATACGCTTGCATATGATTGAGGCCATTAATTGTTTAGCTCACTTATCCAAATTAAGCCTACCCTTTCAATTACCTTTTGTTAGCCACTTTGAGCCTTTATATCCCATTTGTTCTATATTTTACTATATTACTAGCCTTAAGCATAAAAACAATTATATATCCCAAACTGGATCTTTGGTTAGCTTAAGATAGAATTGTGTGTGCTAATTAAGTATGGAAAATTGTGGGAACAAAAGATAATAAGGGAATGTGTCATGATAATATAATGGGAATTTGGATACCTACTCATGTGAAACTATAAGAATTAAATATCTATGTGCATTGATAAGCTATGTTTATTTTTATGTTTATGTTAAAAAAAAACAAAAATATTCAATAAGTAAAGGGGACAAAATTACCCCAATGTTAAGTTAAGAATTCAAAGATCAATGCATGTATGATAAAATTAAAATAAATAAAAGTTGATACAAGAGTATGGAATGTGAAAGGGAAATTATGGGTAGCTAGGTATGAATTCTAGAGTTATATAGAATATATATAGGTTATGTTAAAGCTTGGGTTAATTAAAGATTCAGTTTATAAGCTTACTTAGCCATATGTGTATCCTTACCCTTACCTTGGCCCCATTACAACCTTGAAAAGACCTCATGATGTTTGCATTGGTATATCAAATGTTGTTGATTGGTTAGCAGAAGAACAAAAATTAGAGAGCCTGATTAGAGAAGGATAGAGTGATTGCCCTATACACTAGAGAGATTAGAGCGTACATACATCATCAGTGAGGGTTCAATGCTTGAAATTCTATGTTCCCTGCTTTCATGAGCTATCTTCTTGCATTTTTATCTGTTCTTACTGTATGAGAATTGAATTAGTGGAATTTGATTTATAATTGTTTTGAAGATCTTATTTACTTTGATCAAGTGGACAAAAATCATATAGTTGCATTCACATATATAGGTTGCATTGCATTGCATGAGTTTTATATGTTTCTACTCATTTATTTTATCTCCTTCAACTAAGCATGAGGACATGCTAATGTTTAAGTGTGGGGAGGTTGATAAACCACTATTTTATGGTTTATAATGTGTTTAATTGTGTGATTTATTCATGATCTTTACCCACTTATTCATATAATTAGCATGCATTTATATTTCCTTCCTAAAATTATTACATGATTGAAAACTTCCTTCCTAGAGACTTTTAATTATATATTTTAATTCTCCTTTATTCCATTCGATGTCGTGATCTGTGTGTTAAGTGTTTCAGGCTTTATAGGGCACGAATGAGTTGGAGATTGGAAAGGAAGCTTGCGAGAAGTGACGCGGCCGCATGGCTCACGCGACCGCGCGAAAGAGAGGAAATCGCAGTGACGCGGCCACATGGTTCACGCGACCGCGTGGATTGGAATAGCACAGGTGACGCGGAGGCGTGGACGACGCGCCTGCGTGCCAAAGCAAAACGCCGAATGACGCGTCCGCATGAATGACGCGATCGCGTGACATGCGCGATCTGCATAATCTGCAGAATCGCTGGGGGCGATTTTGGGCCCTGTTTTGACCTAGTTTTCGCCCCGGAAAAGTAGACTAGAGCCAGAGGACATGCAGAAACCAAAAACATCATTCATTCTATACAGTTTTTAGTTTTTAGATCTAGTTTTACTCCTCCTCTAGGTTTTCTCTCTACACATTCATAGTTCTTAGGATTTTTATTTCTATTGCTCTTTGCATTGGGATATTGAGAAGAGTTATTACCTCATCAAGACTTCGTCATTCTAGTTCGTTTTCTTACTTGGCTTTACTCTTCCATGTCCTTTAATTTACTCAATTTTACTATTGGATTATTTTAGAATTTATTAATACAAGAGTTACTTTTATTCTTAATTGATTCCTTTGAGTTTTATTTATCATGTCTTTATTTAATTCCCTTTCCTATGTTATGAGTTCTACATTCACAATGAGCGAGTAGTTCCCTAACTTGATGGGGAGTTGATTGAAAGGAACCCTTGAGTTAGAATGCTCAAAAGAGAAATTGTAATTGGGTTAATTATTGGATTGCTCTCTAGTCACTAATGCCAGTCCTTCCAAGTAAGCGGATTGGGACTTGTGAATAGAAACAGCATTCCAACTTGTTTGACTTTCCCTTACCTAGTAAGGGATAACTAAACAGAACAACCTTCAATTATCAATTAATCTTGAAAGTACTGTAACAAGAATATGGCTTCCAACTAATCTACTCCCAGTCAAGGCTTTTATTTAAATTACTTAATTTTCCCAATTTAATTTCCTGTTTATTCAACTCAAACTCTTTTTGAAAACATCTGATTAATAAAATAGCACACCTTTCTGCAACTCGTTGGGAGACGACCTGGGATTCATACTCCCAGTATTTTAATTCTAATTTTTGTGACAACCCTTCTAAATTGATAAGCGGATTTCTGGTTGGTTAAGAACTATATTTGCAACGCATATCTTATAACAATTCTTAACAAGCCAATAGCCCTTTAAACCAAAAGGCAAGGGTAAAATAAAAAGGATCCAAGGCTTTAAGAATCTGTGGATAGGAGGGCCCACAGGAAGAAAATCCTGGCCTAAGCGGCTAAACCAAGCTGTCCTTAACCATGTGCTTGTGGCGTGAAGGTGTCAAGTGAAAACTTGAGACTGAGCGGTTAAAGTCATGGTCCAAAGCAAAAAGAGTGTGCTTAAAAGCTCTGGACACCTCTAATTGGGGACTCTAGCAAAGCTGAGTCACAATCTGAAAAGGTTCACCCAGTTATGTGTCTGTGGCATTTATGTATCAGGTGGTAATACTGAAAAACAAAATGCTTAGGGTCACGGCCAAGACTCATAAAGTAGTTGTGTTCAAGAATCAACATACTTAACTAGGAGAATCAATAACACTATCTGGATTCTGAGTTCCTATAGATGCCAATCATTCTGAACTTCAAGGAATAAAGTGAGATGCCAAAACTGTTCAGAAGCAAAAAGCTAAAAGCCCCGTTTATCTAATTAATACTGATCTTCGTAGATGTTTTTGGAATTCATTGAACATTCTATTCTTTTTATCCTATATGATTTTTAGTTGCTTGGGGACAAGCAACAATTTAAGTTTGGTGTTGTGATGAGCGGATAATTTATACGTTTTTTGGCGTTGTTTTTAGTATGTTTTTAGTATATTTTAGTTAGTTTTTATTATGTTTTTATTAGTTATTAAATAAAAATCACTCTTCTGGACTTTACTATGAGTTTGTGTGTTTTTCTGTGATTTCAGGTATTTTCTGGCTGAAATTGAGGGACCTGAGCAAAAATCTGATTCAGAGGCTGAAAAAGGACTGCAGATGCTGTTGGATTCTGACCTCCCTGCACTCGAAGTGGATTTTCTGGAGCTACAGAAGCCTAATTGTCGCGCTCTCAATTGAGTTGGAAAGTAGACATCCTGGGCTTTCCAGCAATATATAATAGTCCATACTTTACTCAAGATTTGGTGGCCCAAACTAGCATTCCAAGTCAGCATAGAAATTCTGGCGTCAAAATGCCATAACTGGCATAAAAGCTGGAGTTAAACGCCCAAACTGGCACAAAAGCTGGCGTTTAACTCCAAGAAAAGTCTCTACACATGGAAGCTTCAATGCTCAGTCCAAGCACACACCAAGTGGGCCCGGAAGAAGATTTCTACATTAATTACCTATTTCTGTAAACCCTAGGTTACTAGTTCTCTATAAATAGGACCTTTTGCTATTGTATTTTCATACTTTCATACACTTGATCACGTTTTGAGAGGCTGGCCTCACGGCCATTCCTGAACCTTGTTCTTATGTATTTTCAATGGTAGAGTTTCTAGACACCCTAGATTAAGGTGTGGAGCTCTGCTGTTCTTCATGAATTAATGCAAAGTACTACTGTTTTTCTATTCAATTCACGCCTACTTCTTCTCTAAGATATTCATTCGTTCTTCAACTTGATGAATGTGATGATCCATGACACTCATCATCATTCTCACCTATGAACATGTGCCTGACAACCACCTCTGTTCTACTAGCACTGGCTTGAATGCGTATCTCTTGGGTTTCTAATCTAAGATCGGAACCTTCGTGGTATAGGCTAGAATTATTGGCGGTCATTCTTGAGATCCGGAAAGTCTAAACCTTGTCTGTGGTATTCCGAGTAGGATCTGGAAAGGGATGACTGTGACGAGCTTCAAACTCGCCATTGTTGGGCGTGTGACAGACGCAAAAGGATCAATGGATCCTATTCCAACATGATCGAGAACCGACAGATGATTAGCCGTGCGGTGACAGCGCATTTGGAACATTTTCACTGAGAGGACAGGAAGTAGCCATTGACAACGGTGATGCCCAACAAAAAGCTTGCCATGGAAGGGAGTATGAATGATTGGAAGAAGGCAATGGGAAAGCAGAGGTTCAGGGGGAACAAAGCATCTTCATACGCTTATCTAAAATTCTCACCAATGAATTACATAAGTATCTCTATCTTTACTTTATGTTTTATTTATCTTTTAATTATCAATCCTCCATAACCATTTGAATCTGTCTGACTGAGATTTACAAGATGACCATAGCTTGCTTCAAGCCGACAGTCTCCGTGGGATCGACCCTTACTCACGTAAGGTATTACTTGGACGACCCAGTGCACTTGCTGGTTAGTTGTGCGGAATTGTGACAAAGTGTGATTCACGTTTGAGAGCTCCAAAGTCTTTGGCACCATTGTTGATGATCACAATTTTGTGCACCAAGTGCCTGGCACGCTTTTGTTCTGAGGATATAGTGCCTGGCACACTTGCATGCTCTGAGAATATAGTGCCTGGCACACTCTTGTGGCAGAGAAGGAAAACAACAAAAACAACATCTATTTCATCATAAATCATTCTTGGGATATAGTGCCCAACACACTATAATTCCAAGGATATAGTGCTTGACACACTTTCAACATCCAACAACTCCATCAACATTAAATCATCATCAGTCGCCACTATTTTATCCTCCCAATCCATTTTCAACTCTCAAGTCTCAACATTCTAGGGATATAGTGCCCGACACACTATCGTTCTGAGAATATAGTGCCTGGCACACTATCATTCTAATATCCATCAAGCTCAACATTCCTTTCCAAGTTCTCAACTCAATCATAACCATCATCAGTTTTAATTTCACAAGTTTACCATCAACTCTTATGTTCCCATAATCATCGTCAATATAGTACTCCAACGGACCACTCACAACTTCAGAAACTTAAGTGTCCATCTTCTAAACTCATACAGAATTTCACAAATTAAGTCACTAGCTCTCCCCTATTAATATTAAGACCTAATTACTAGATAGTAGTCTTAAACAGTAATTAAAAAAGTTTAGGATGCTAGAGAACCCTTGAAAACGAAGAAAAATAATTTTTTAGCAAAACAGGGTCTGTGTGTACGCACACCCCTGCCGTGCGTATGCACACATTAAAAAAAGTGTGTCTACATACGCGAAACCCTTCTCGCGTACACCAGTGTTCCAACCCGAATGGAATGCTCGCGTCGCGTGTATTGTGTTGTGTACGCGACCCTTAGCAGACATGGAAAATTTTAAGCTGCAGAATTTTCAGATATTTGCTTCGATCTTCAAACGTTCATAACTTACTCTAGAAAAATCCATTTTCTTCAAACTTTATATTATTTTAAAGCTATTGAAATTATATTTAATTTGAAATAAAAACCACTTAATTTGAAAATCTGAGGCTCAAGTTATGATCCGCTAAAATTCGTTAAAAATAACGTTTTAAACAAAGACATCAAATAAAAGTCCGAGCGCTACTTACCTCTAAACATTTTTATTTTATACTATATTTATTTAATATCGAGCCTTTACAAATATAAATGGTGTGCGAATCCCCACGCTTCGTACAACTGAACTAGCAAGTGCAATGGGTCGTCCAAGTAATACCTGAGTGAGTCAGGGTCGATCCCACGAGGATTGTGATTTAAAGCAAGCTATGGTTATCTTGCAAGTCTTAGTAAGGCGAATGAAAGAGTAGGAGATGTTGGTATGTTATTTTTAATTGCATAAAAAGGAATAAAGAAAAAGGGTAATCAGAACTCAGAAGTTGTGTAAACTATGATAGGAAGGTGGTTAAGGCTTGGAGTTGCTTTGTCCTTCTAGATTAACTCTGGTATGACTGTCTTCTTCAAGTGTGAATAATTCCTTCTATGGCAGACTGTATGTAATTGACGCTGGTTTGAACAGCCACCAATACTCCTCTAGATCTGAACCCCAGGGTTAGTGCGGATCCATTCTAATTGAGGGTGAAGCTCCTGCAGTTCATTCTCCTTGATGATTCTACTTAAAATGCCAAAGAAAAGGCTGAATCTTCCAGATCGGAGAATGCTGTGCCTTTGGGTTCTAGCCTCTACCACAGAGACCCTAATCTCCCCGCAAATTGGCTGAACTGATGTCTCGAGAAGTCCCCAATGAAGTCGTGGATTAGCCGTCTGAGAGATGTATAATCAAGCTGGTGGTTCATCATTCTCCAATGAAAGATGCACTCTAAACCCATGTAGAATGTGATAATCTTATGCCAGTTCAACGCATTCATATTGATGAAGAACTAGTAGCACGAATCCCCACACTTTTGTACTATTGCAGCAAGTGCACTGGGTCGTCCAAGTAATACCTGAGCGAGTTAGGGTCGATCCCATGAGGATTGTTGGCTTGAAGCAAGCTATGGTTATCTTGAAGGTCTTAGTCAGGTGAATCAGAAGGTTGATAGATAAACGTTTGTGAGATTATTATAATAGGGTGCTAATATTTTAAGGACATAGTTGAGGATTGGAGTTGCTTTTCCTTTCTAAATTAACTCTAGTATTACTGCCTTCTTTGCTTGTGAGTGATCTCTTCAATGGCAGGCTGTAAGTGATTGGCCCCTTTATTGAGAGGTCGTCAATACTCCTCTGGATCTGAACCCCCGGGGTTTGTGTGGATCCATCTCTGCTTGAGGGTGAAGTGCGTACAGTCCATTCTGCTTAATGATCCTACTAAAAATGCCTCAGACAAGGTCGGATCTTTCGGATCAGAAAATGCTGCATCATTGGGTTCTAGCCTTTACCACAGAGACCCTAATCTCCCCATAAATTGGCTGAACTGGTGTCTCGAGAAGTCCTCAGCGAAGTTGTGGATTAGCCGTTTGAGAGATGTATGATTCAAGCTGGTGGTGCGTGCTTTCCACTGAAGTATTCACACAAACCCAAGTAGACGTGGGTGTTTGTCAAGCACGTTCATCTTAATGTGAGGAATAGAGCTGATTGTCTGATCATCCTATCCACCACGATGAAGTACGAATATACATCTTAGAATTAATCAAACACGGATTGAAGAAGAAACAGTAATACTTTTATTAATTCATAGGACTCAACCTAGGAGGTTTAGAAACTCATACTGAAAAGAAATACAAAGTAAACATGTATGGTGTGCGTAGATGTCCGAATGATTATGTCAAATACACTTTAAATACTAAACAAATGACTAGTAAGGGTAAAATTGTCTATTTAGTGCTAAAATCTACTTCTGGGGCTTACTTGGTGAGTGTTTGGGCTGAGCTTTGATGAGATCCACGTGCTATGAGACTCCTAGGGTGTGAAACACTGGCTAAGGGATTCTCTCTGGGCGTTTGGATGCTGGGCTCTACTTTGTGGGCGCTGGACACCAGTTTTGGGCCTTCTAATTCAAAGCAAAGTATGGACTATTATATATTGCTAGAAAGCTCTGGTAGTCAGCTTTTCATACTCGTTAACAAAGCTTCATTTGGAATTTTATATCTCTAGAAAAGCTCTTTTGAATGCAAGGAGGTCAGATTCGAAAAGCATCTGCAGTGCTTTCTCTGTCTCTGAATCAGACTTTTGCTCCAGCTCCTCAATTTCAGCCAGAAAATACCTGAAATTGCACAAAAACATAAAAACTCATAGTAGAATCCAAAAATGTGATTTTAACACTAAAACCTATAAAAAACTAAATAAAAACTAAGTAAAACATACTAAAACTATATGAAAATGATGCCAAAAAGCGTATAAAATATCCGCTCATTACAACATCAAACTTAATGTAAAACCCGGTTATTTAATAAATAATTAGCTCATAAATTAAAATTTATTATAGAAAATTAAAAATGTGATTTTCATGGTTTAATATAATAGAGAAAATTAAAACGAGAATTTTGACACCAATTTTAAAGAATTTGGCCCGAGATTGGGCCAAACAGACCGAACCAGTTGAACCGGACCCAAAATGGGCCCAGGCCCAACCCATTCAGCCAAGACACATTAAATGAGCCATGCTTTTCTCTCTCCTTCAGCAGAAACACGCTGAAGCTCAGCCATGGAAGAGAAGAACACTTTCAAAAGCAAAAACCTAGCTTGATATTCATTCTTTGATAACTTTTGATTCGGAGCTCCGATTGATGAGCTGTTTGCGGCCACGCGTCGGGCTCGTTGAGCTCTTCAATTCTATCTAAACAAAACTGAAAGTAAGTCGCATTTTCATAGCTCTATTTCTGCTGGTATATCAATTTCGGAATTAAGGTTTAAGGAACTCAATTCCTTGATGATTTTCATGTTTTAGGGGTTCACTAGACTTGATTCCTTGTGGGCATTGCTCAAGGATCAATGGGTAAAGGTAAGAAAACTCTAAACCCTTGTGGTTTGTCTAATTTCATGTGCCCTAGTTGAGTTTATGTTGAATTAGAGTTGAAATTGTCAAATTGGAGCTTGATTGAAGTCTCGGAAAGGCTTGGAGTAGACTTTTGATACTAGAACATCCATTTGAAAGGTGTTGGAGCCTTGAAGGTTTGAGGAAAGTGAATATTGTAGGTGTTCCGGGTTGAGCGGGGAATCGGCCAAGGTATGGTTTCGGTTTCCTGTATCTAAAATGTAATGTGGTGTGAAAACTTAGGCTAGTGACCCATAGGATAGGAATTGAATTTGTGATGATGATTGATTGGTTGTTGGAATTGTTGTATGATTATGTGATTATTGGTGTTGGAGGGTGTAAATAATGTTCTTGTTGTAGCACTTGTGAATTGTGTATGATGATGATGATTGGTATGTTGATTTGGAGTCAAGATTGGGCTTGATATGGTTTAATATGTTGGATTGATGATAGAGTTGAGACTCTTGTTGGTGAACATGATTTGATGTATGAAAGTGATTTGTGGATATATATATATGTATATGTATATAGTGATGGATAATTGAATACTTGTTTAGAGGTTGAGATGTGAAATGTTGATGTTGATATGAGATTGGGTTAAATGAGGGAAAATTGGTGGGTTGGTGTTTGAATGAGTGGATAGAAGTGTTTGATGTTGGATTACTGAGTTTGGTTGGTTTTTGGATGAATTTGGAATGTATGGTTTGAAATTTGGGAGTTTATGAGTTTTGGATAAAAATGAAATTTTGATAAACTTCAATGGATCATATCTTGAGTTATTGTTTTCAGAATTTGATGATTTTTATATCAAAAAGAAAGATGATTTCATAAGCTTTAAAATGGTTTAAATTTGGTGAAAATCTGAATTTTGTGGAAGGAGATATGATCATTGGAAGTTTGAGCCAAAAATCTGAATTCTGCAACTTCTACAGAATTTGTGATTTCTGGTTTGTGTGTGCACACACAGCCCTATGCGCATGCACACACCGCGGAATTTTGAGCCTGTGCGCACGCATAGCCCTATGCGTACGCACACGCGGGAATGGGGCTGCTGCTGGGAGCACTAGCACGCTCTGTGCGCGCACATGGCCAAGGAAGTATTGCGAGCTGTGCGTACGCACAGGTCTGTGTGCACGCACACGTTGGGAATGACATGCTGTTTGTGGTGCTAGCACACCTTGTGCGCGCGCACAACAAAGGAGATTTTACTTTCTGTGTGTACACACAGCCCTGTGCATACGCACAGCCCTGTGCATATGCACACTTTTAAAAATGCTGCTGGGCGTGCGCACGCACACCCCTGTGCGTACGCACGCGACCCTGTTCTCTTCCAAAACTTTTGTTTTCAAGTTTTTCACATTCCCAACAAGCTTGTAATCTTCCAAGATGTTGTTTCACGCTTATAAACCCCCAATTGCATCCTTTAAATCTTAGATCAATATAAAATGCCTAGTGATTGAGAGGAAGTTAGGGAAGAGGGTAACTTGTGGATGAAGAAAAGGGATAAAATGAGAAGTTATGACTCATGATGAGGTTATGAGTTGTTGAGGAGGATAGAGGAGTGCTGTGTATATGAAATAAGCTGAATGGCTGTGTATAAGATATGAACCGAATGGCGGTGTATGTGATATGAGCCGAATGGCTGTGTGTGATATGAGCCGGATGGCTGTGTGTGATGATGGTTTATGGTTGATTATGAATTGTGATTTTAAGCCGGATGGCTATGATAAATTGTAAATTATGGCTGGAAATGAAAATGTGAATATGAATGATTATTGTATCTTGAGTTCTCTTTCTCGAAAGTGCGACCCCAGCAAGATGGTGGAAGGTAAGGATCATCCTCCTATTTCCTCCTGGTATTGTAAAATCTCCCCCAGCGAGATGGTGGGAGGTTAGGATCCCCTCCTTAGTTCCTCCTGGGCTTATGATAACGTACCTCCTGGGTAGATGCAAGGGTTGTGGTTTCACTCCACTTGCTCCAGGTTGATTAGTATAGAGGCTCCCCGGGTGGACGCAAGGGTTGTGGTTTCGCCCCACTTGCCCTGGGTTATGATGAGTGATAATATAGTTAGAAGGAATGATTATGGAAGGTGTATGGATGGATGTGAAATGATTATCTGAGACATGAGTTTCCCTGGGTGAAAACAGTGGCTAGCCACCACGTGCTCCAGGTGGAGACTCGATACTCTGCTGACCCTATGTCGTAAGTGTGGCCGGACACTGTGAAAGGTCCGGATAAGCTCGCCCCCGTGATAAACACCAAGAGTGGGTGTGGTATAATTATGATTATGAATATGATAAGATTGAGAATTTCTCGAGTTGGAGATGCACGACAGAGGGACCGTCGAATGGTTAGCTACCAGGACTTGTCGAGTTGGCTCTATAACCGACACATGAGACTCATCAGCCACTAGGACAGGCATGCATCATAAGCATTATATGTGATTTGTCTGGATTGCCTAATTGACTGCATCATTATTTGCTAATTCCCTAATTGACTTATCTGCTTCCTACTTGCGCATCTCTTTGTTTGATATACTTGTGTTTGCATTTCAATTACTATTGGCGGTTGGGAGGTCTGCAGGATTCGGAAAGGGGAGTTTTAGATAAAACTTAAGACCCTTAGCTAGTTGACTATTTTAATTTTATGGTTTAGTTATGTTTTAAGCTTTAATTATCTATTGGAAGTTCTAGGATTGCCTTCGGCTTTTCCAGGACATTACATGTTAGATGTTTGGGCACTGTTACCATACTGAGAACCTCTGGTTCTCACCCATGCGGATTTTGTGGTTTTCGAATGTAAGACAGGCGGCTCCTTGCTGAGGCATGCTGGAAGCTTCTGATGTTGTGAAGATCTTTATCTTTTGGGTTTATTTTGGTTATTTGTATTTTTTTAGATACTTATGATCTCCACTTATTATATATATGCTGTATTGCTTCCTCTTAGAGGTGATTTTGGAGACTCAGACTTTGTGACTCTGTATTCTGGGCTTTCTTTGTGACTCCTATATGTATGTATATGTATATACACTTATTCGCTTGGGCTGGTTTATCTTCGCAAGCCGAGTCTTAAGTTTTGTTATATGTATTTTGGAACTCTTGGTATATTGACTCCTTAGCTTGTTCTATCTTACGCTGTCTGCTTTATTACTTCGTGAGCGTTACGCTTTCGATTTAACGATTTTGTTTTATCCCTTTCTTCAAAGGCTCCTAGATATAAACCTTTTTTCACTATATTATATAATAAATTTTATTTTAGAGGTTGTAGCGCCTCGCCACCTCTGTTTTACATCCTAGGTGTAAAGCTCTGTGTGGTAGGCTGTTACACTTAAACTGTTACTTGTCCCCAAGCAACTAAAAACACAGTAGGATAGAAAAGAAAATTAAGATACAATAAATTTCTAAGTTTCCAATGAAGCTTAGTTACAATTAGATGAGCTGGAATTAGTAGTTTTTTGCTTCTGAATAGTTTTGGCATCTCACTATCCATTGAAACTTAGAATGGTTGGCATCTTTAGGAACTTAGAATCCAGATGATATTATTGACTCTCCTAGTTTAGTTCTTTTTTATTCTTGAACACAGCTTTTAGAGTCTTGGTCGTGACCCTAAGCACCTTGTTTTCTAGTATTACCACCAGATACAATAATGCTACAGACACTTTAACTGGGTGAACCTTTTCAGATTGTGACTCAGCTTTGCTAGAGTCCCCAGATAGAGGTGTCCAGAGTTCTTAAGCACACTCTTTTTGCTTTGGACCTCGACTTTAACCGCTCAGTCTCAAGCTTTTCACTTGACACCTTCACGCCACAAGCACATGGTTAGGAACAGCTTGGTTTAGCCGCTTAGGCCAGGATTTTATTCCTTTGGGCCCTCCTATCCACTGATGCTTAAAGCCTTGGATCCTTTTACCCTTACCTTTTGGTTTAAAGGGTTATTGCCTTTTTGCTATTGCCTTTTGGTTTAAAGAGCTTTTGGCTTTTTCTGCTTGCTTTTTTTCTTTTTTTTTTCTATTTATTTTTTTCACCACTTTTTTTTTTGTTTTTTTTTTCGCATGCAAGCTTTTTCTTTTTCTTTTTGCTGCTTTTTCTTGTTTCAAGAATCAATTTTTATTGATTTTTTAGATCACCAATAATACTTTTCCTTTTTTCTTATTCTTTCAAGAGCCAACATTCTAAAATTCTAACTTCAAATATGCACTGTTTAATCATACATTTAGAAAACAAAAGCAATGCCACCACACCAAAATAATTGAACTACTCTTATTTTAAACATGAAATTCATGTATCTCTCAATTCTTTTTAAATAAAATTTTCTTTTAAGCAAGTTGAGAGATATATGGAACATTTTACAACTCTAAGGGATAAATGCAAATGATCATGCAACAAGAACAGCAGAATAGATAAAACATAACAGAAAGCAGAAAAGAAAAGGAAGTAAAAGAGAACGAGTCCACCTTTAATGGTGGCGGCTAGTGCTCCTCCTTGAAGATCCAATTCGATGCTTTATCTCTTCAATATCACTCATTTGCCTTTGTTGCTCTTTCCTCATAGCCATTTGGTCTTCCCTTATGGCTCTTTGATCTTCTCTTATTTCATTGAGGGTGATGGGGTGCTCTTGATGCTCCACCCTCAATTCCTCCATGTTAGTGCTCAGTTCTCCAAGAGAATTTTGCCATTGATCCCAATAGATTTAGGGAGGAAAATACATCCCTTGAGGCATCTCAGGGATCTCATATTGAGGTGGCTGCACGTGCTCTTGTGCATACTCTCTGGTTTGCTCCATCCTCTTTTTGGTGATGGGCTTGTCCTCCCCAATGGATATATCTCCTTCTATGAAAATTTTAGTTGAATTGCATAGATGACAGATGAGGTTTGGGAATGTCAACCTTGTATTGGTGTAAGGCTTCTCAGCTACCTTGTACAATTCTTAAGGAATCACCTCATGTACTTCCACGTCACTTCCAATCATGATGCAATGAATCATGATGGCTCTGTCAATGGTCACTTCTAACCTGTTGCTAGTGGGAATGATGGATCTTTGGATGCTCTAGCTATGGGCTTGAGATCAAGCTTTCTTAGTTGAATGGGCTTGCCTTGGGAATCCCTTTTCCACTATGCTCCTTCCACACATATATCTGAGAGTACTTGATCCAATCTCTAATCAAAGTTGATTCTCCTAGTGTAAGGATGAGGATCTCCTTGCATTAGAGGCAAGTTGAATTCCAACCTCACACTTTTCAGGCTGAAATCTAAGATTCTTTCTCAGACCATGGTGATCCAATTCCTTGGATTTGGGTTCACACTAGTGTCATGGTTTTTAGTAACCCATGCATTAGCATAGAACTCTTGCACCATGAAAATCCTAACATCCTGAATGGGATTGGTTAGGACTTCCCAACCTCTTCTCTGGAACTCTCTTCAGATTTCTGGATACTCATTCTTTTTTAGCATGAAAAGGGACCTCAGGGATCACTTTTTTCTCTGACACTACTTCATAGTGATGACAAGTCATCTTAGCCTAGTTTCACTAGCCTTTTTCTTTTGTTTTCAATTGAATTATGCACTTTCTTGAGCCACAAGCAAGCCAATTGGGTAGATTTTCATGTTTCCTTTGATTTAATCAACCATAGATAAATTAATGCAATTTCATGAGGATTTATGCTATAATTGCCACATATTATGAAAGAATGACAATCTCATGATTTTGAGCATAGCTTTGATGTGTTTGGTTGATTGATGATAGGTGAAGAAAGCTTGGAGAAAGGTTGAAGCAAGAAGGAATAGCTAGGAGCAAGAGAGAACAAAAAGTTTGAGCAAAAGTTTGCCTCAAACTTTAGCTCAAACTTTTGGGAGAAAAGCTTGAGCCAACGTTTGCCTCAAACTTTTTGGCAAACGTTGGCGCCATGAGTGTGCATAAGGGGGCCAACGTTTGAGCAAAAGTTTGACCCCAAACTTTAGCTCAAACGTTGGTAGCAGCAAGAATGGGGCAGCTGGTGTAAAAAGTTTGAGTAAAAGTTTGTCTCAAACTTTTACTCAAACTTTTACTCAAGCTTTTATAATTCCCAACCCGGTTCACTTTGGTTCTCTCTCCAACTCCAAGAGCAATCAACCAAGGCCTCTATCAACCCAGTTCCATCAAGAGCAAAGGCCCAATTCAAAGCTTGAAGACCATTTGAAGAAAGTGTATAAATAGCTTAGGATTTAAGTTTTTGGGAGAGCTTTTCCTTTAGTTTTCGTAGGTAGTTTTCGGAGAGCTTTTGGTGTTGAGTAATTTTGAGTTTCTAAGTCTCGGGGAAGGAGAATTGAATTCCCTTCCTCTTAGTTTTCTTGCTTTCAATTTCAATTACATTTGCTTTGATCTTGGGTTGGAGAATTGAAGGAATTCTGTTTCAATCTCATCTTGAGATCTCTCTGTTTACTTACTGCACAATTGAATTTCAGTTTCTGTTAATTGCTTCTTCTTTTACTTTCTCTGCAATTTACATTTCTTTATTTCCTTTGCAATTACTCTTGTTGGATCTAGGAAGGCATTGAGATCTAGACTTGGTTATCTAGTCTCTTGAGTCTTGAGATCTGGATTCCCATTCTCAATTTCTCTGTTTACTGCTTTTCAAACTCTTTTATATTTCTGTTTTAGATCCGATTCAACCCAAGGCATCTTCCACTCTTCTGTGTGTTGAATTTCACTTTTCCTTGTTTAATTTCTGCAAATCCAATTCCCAATTCCCTTTACAATTCAAGCCATTTACATTTCTTGCACTTTAAGATTCT
>NC_029790.2:90698018-90699850 GCF_000816755.2 Arachis ipaensis
CATTCCCTTTATTTTCCATGCAATTTAAATTCTGCAAATCATAAATCTCTCAACCAAATCATGATTCGCTTGACTAAATCAACCACTAAACTAAAATTGCTCAATCCTTCAATCCCTGTGGGATCGACCTCACTCCCGTGAGTTATTATTACTTGATGCGACCCGGTGCACTTGCCGGTGAGTTTTTTGTCGGATCGTTTTCCCTCCTCATCCCAACAAAACATCAAGATGAAAGAGGGAATACATCCTTTCATACAAGGAGAGGAAGAACCATTGTTCAAAGCATGGGAAAGATACAAGAAAGCAAGTGACAAAGTGGGTTTCCAAGCGTTCTATGAAGGATTAACCCCAGAAACAAAAAGAGCGGTGGATTACTTCTCAGATGGCCTACTCAATGCAACAGCAACCATCTAAGGAACTGCAGAGTTCAAAGACAAAAGAGCCAATAACCAACACTCATTTGAGACACCACGGAATGCAATTTCAGAAAAGGAAGTAATAAATCTTGAAGGAGTGAGGGCAATCATGAATCAAAACAAACAGCTATACCAGCAAACTCAGCAACAATTGGAGTAAATAGCTAGACAAATTGATTTTCTACATTCTGCCACAGTGAATGCACAATTTCTACCATGGAAGCCACATTCTTATCTAAGAATGAGGGAATCTCAGCATCATGAACAAAGGGACTTCAACTATAACAACCCTAACTTCCCAAACCTGCAAAAACATCACCATACCAACAACAATCAATACATACCACCACACTACCCACCTCTCCAACCCCAGATACCTCACAACCAAAAAATTTCACAACACTTTCATAGGATCACCAATTTGGAGATCTTAATAGAGAGAATGATGGAGCACCAAGAGGAGATAACACAGAACCAGGAAACCTCACTCAGAAGAATTGAGAGGCAAATGCAGCAACTAGCTAAGAACCTCGCAGAAATGGGTGAGAAGAAGGCTGAAGGAAAAGAATCAATCATCCAGGATGAGCATCACAAAGCAAAACTTCACTTAGGAGGAAACCAAAGGCAACAGAAGCCTCAACTTCCATGATCAGAGGATGAAGGATGTCAAGCTAATGACAATAAAAGAGCGCTTGTTGGGAGGCAACCCAACCTGAGGTAGTTTTCTTTGCATAGCTATTTTAATAAAAAGGTTAATTAGTTTTATCTATATTGCAAGAAGCTAAGTTTGGTGTTGCACACCAAAATAATATAAGGAAGAATGAAGGATTCTAAGTTTGGTGTTCCACCAAAATCCCATCATAAAACACATTCTCACTTTCTGCATAATGCTAGCTTCAAGAATTTAGATAAACTGGTTAACTATGCTGCCGTTTCCTAAGTTTCCAGTTTTGTCAATTTTGAAAAAGAAAAAGAGTTTTACACATGGTTAATCTGATGCACAAGGACCATTGGCAAGGTACTAAGTTTGGTGTTCCCACACCAAAGTAAGTTCAAAAGCCCACAAATCAATCATGCATGCTAACCATTTTTCAAGTGCTTTGGGAACAAGCAACTTTCAATATCATTGCAGAGTGTCATACAAGCTTTTGGAAGGATTAAGCATCATCACCCAAAGAAATGAAAGAGGAATGCTAAAACCAGCAATGAGGATGATGAGGAGGAGGACAGCAAGTAGATTCCAAAAGGTTGTATTGTTCAGTGATTGTTTTATATCAGATACTGCTATGATTGAAAGTGATATAATACCCCTGCTTGTCTGCATAGTATAGTTTTTCTGTAATTCAATAATTAAGATGCTTGATTATTCACAACACTACACTTTTCACACTTGTTTGCACTCAATACTTCAAAAAT
>NC_029790.2:90700087-90702430 GCF_000816755.2 Arachis ipaensis
AAAGAGGCTTGAGCAAGTAAATCCTTAGGGGTGCTTTAACACCTAATACCTTAAAACCAACTGGTTTAGGAGTATTGATTGAAAGCTTATCTAAAGAGCCGCTTTGAGACATGACACTTAGAGTCAAGGCCAAAGCAAGGAAACCTTAAGCTGCTTCAAGGTGATTACATATAAAGAGACCTCCATGATACCATTTGGATGAAAATCCTAAGACCTAAGACTTCCAAGATGTAGGGACTAGTAAGCACTGAGGCCCTTGCATGAGCACATGATTTAGAGTTCACCCCACTGTCACTTGATCACTTCACTCACAGGATAGTACATGTAATTTTTCAAATTCATTCTGATTGAAAGAACCTTTGAGCATAATTCCTTTCTTGCTTAGGGACAAGCAAGCTTTAAGTTTGGTGTTGTGATGACAAGTCATCTTAGCCTAGTTTCACTAGCCTTTTTCTTTTGTTTTCAATTGAATTATGCACTTTCTTGAGCCACAAGCAAGCCAATTGGGTAGATTTTCATGTTTCCTTTGATTTAATCAACCATAGATAAATTAATGCAATTTCATGAGGATTTATGCTATAATTGCCACATATTATGAAAGAATGACAATCTCATGATTTTGAGCATAGCTTTGATGTGTTTGGTTGATTGATGATAGGTGAAGAAAGCTTGGAGAAAGGTTGAAGCAAGAAGGAATAGCTAGGAGCAAGAGAGAACAAAAAGTTTGAGCAAAAGTTTGCCTCAAACTTTAGCTCAAACTTTTGGGAGAAAAGCTTGAGCCAACGTTTGCCTCAAACTTTTTGGCAAACGTTGGCATCACAAATTAATACCCTGGAGGACAAAAGTTTGCGCCAACATTTGCCTCAAACTTTTTGGCAAACGTTGGCGCCATCAGCATCACACCCTGGAGAGAAAAAGTTTGCGCCAACGTTTGCCTCAAACTTTTTGGCAAACGTTGGCGCCATGAGTGTGCATAAGGGGGCCAACGTTTGAGCAAAAGTTTGACCCCAAACTTTAGCTCAAACGTTGGTAGCAGCAAGAATGGGGCAGTTGGTGTAAAAAGTTTGAGTAAAAGTTTGCCTCAAACTTTTACTCAAACTTTTACTCAAGCTTTTATAATTCCCAACCCGGTTCACTTTGGTTCTCTCTCCAACTCCAAGAGCAATCAACCAAGGCCTCTATCAACCCAATTCCATCAAGAGCAAAGGCCCAGTTCAAAGCTTGAAGACCATTTGAAGAAAGTGTATAAATAGCTTAGGATTTAAGTTTTTGGGAGAGCTTTTCCTTTAGTTTTCGTAGGTAGTTTTTGGAGAGCTTTTGGTGTTGAGTAATTTTGAGTTTCTAAGTCTCGGGGAAGGAGAATTGAATTCCCTTCCTCTTAGTTTTCTTTCTTTCAATTTCAATTACATTTGCTTTGATCTTGGGTTGGAGAATTGAAGGAATTCTGTTTCAATCTCATCCTGAGATCTCTCTGTTTACTTACTGCACAATTGAATTTCAGTTTCTGTTAATTGCTTCTTCTTTTACTTTCTCTGCAATTTACATTTCTTTATTTCCTTTGCAATTACTCTTGTTGGATCTAGGAAGGCATTGAGATCTAGACTTGGTTATCTAGTCTCTTGAGTCTTGAGATCTGGATTTCCATTCTGAATTTCTCTGTTTACTGCTTTTCAAACTCTTTTATATTTCTATTTTAGATCCGATTCAACCCAAGGCATCTTCTACTCTTCTGTGTGTTGAATTTTACTCTTCCTTGTTTAATTTCTGCAAATCCAATTCCCAATTCCCTTTACAATTCAAGCCATTTACATTTCTTGCACTTTAAGATTCTGCAATTTACATTTCTTGCGTTCTAAGTTTTTGCCATTTAATTTCTTGCCCTTTAAGATTTAGCACTTTAAATTTCAGTTCTCTTTAATTCCATGCAAATTACCCATTCCCTTTATTTTCCATGCAATTTAAATTCTGCAAATCATAAATCTCTCAACCAAATCATGATTCGCTTGACTAAATCAACCACTAAACTAAAATTGCTCAATCCTTCAATCCCTGTGGGATCGACCTCACTCCCGTGAGTTATTATTACTTGATGCGACCCGGTGCACTTGCCGGTAAGTTTTGTGTCGGATCGTTTTCCGCACATCAAATACTTGTTCTGCAGTAATGGAGAATATGTTGGAGTTTTGGAGATGCTTTGTCTTCTAAATCTCTACTTTACCCATGTCTTCTTCTTCACGCACGCAAGGTTCCTCCTATGGCAAGCTGTATGTTGGTGGATCACCGTTGTCAATGGCTACCATCCGTCCTCTCAGTGAAAAAGGTCCAGGTGCGCTGTCACCGCAC
>NC_029790.2:90704252-90719843 GCF_000816755.2 Arachis ipaensis
AATCCAATTCATCTTCCACTCTTATGTTTGTTGCAATTTTACTTTTTCTTGTTTAATTTCTGCAAATCCAATTCCCAATTCCCTTTACAATTCAAGCCATTTACATTTCTTGCACTTTAAGATTCTGCAATTTACATTTCTTGCGTTCTAAGTTTTTGCCATTTAATTTCTTGCCCTTTAAGATTTAGCACTTTAAATTTCAGTTCTCTTTAATTCCATGCAAATTACCCATTCCCTTTATTTTCCATGCAATTTAAATTCTGCAAATCATAAATCTCTCAACCAAATCATGATTCGCTTGACTAAATCAACCACTAAACTAAAATTGCTCAATCCTTCAATCCCTGTGGGATCGACCTCACTCTCGTGAGTTATTATTACTTGATGCGACCCGGTGCACTTGCCGGTGAGTTTTGTGTCAGATCGTTTTCCGCACATCACATAGAAGTGGTCTTGATGAGCTTTGGTGATGAATCTCTCTATCTCCCAAAATTCAGAGGGAGTGGCTACTGCCTTTCCTTTCCTTTTTCTATAGGGTTCTCCAACCTTAGGTGCCATGAAAGGTAATGGAAAGAAAAAAGCTATGCTTTTCCACCAAACTTAAAACTTTGCTCATCCTCGAGCAAAAATAAAGAAAAGAGAAGAATAGAGAAGAAGAAAATAGAGGAAGAAAGAGGGAGAGACAGGCTCGACCTTGGGTTTGTGAGTGTATGAGAGGTGTGTGTATGAAGGGTGATGAAGAGGGGTATTTATAGGAGTAAGGAGTGGTTTGGTTCGGCCATGGGTGGGGTTTTGGGTGGAAAATTTGATTTTGAAGTGGGTAGGGGTTGGTGGGAGTTATGATGGTGTAGAAAAGTGAAATGGATGTGATTGGGCTAGGGTTTATAAGGAAGTGTGTATGGAAAAGTGTGAAAGTAAGTGGGGGTAGGTGAAGATACTGTGGGACCCACAGGTCCTGAGAAGCTAGGGAATCCAGATTCTCTGCTTCTCTGCACTGGCATTTGAATGCCCAAGGGCTGCTCCCTGGCTGGCGCTTAACGCCAGCAATGCTGCCCATGATGGGCGTTGAATACCTAGCAGGGATACCTTGGCTGGCGTTCAACTTTAACACTCCATCCAGAGTTTTTTGTTTTCACTGATGTGAAATTCTGTCTCTGTTCTGAATGCTGAATATGATCATGACTTTAAAATGCAATAAAAATGAAATAAAAGGAAATAATAATTAATTAAGGTTGGGTTGCCTCCCAATAAGCGCTTCTTTAACGTCATTAGCTTGATGGTTAGCTCCTTACGGAGGTGAATATGGGCTCAGATTTTCACCCCTTACAGTGAATTTTCTTTCTGTCTTCTCATGAATGAGCTCTACATGCTCCAGAGACAGGATACGACTCACTGTATATGGTAGGACAGGTTTCTTAGTGAGGATAACTCTCATGCCAGGTGAGAAGACTTCAGTTGGAACTTTCTTGTCCCTCCAGCCTTTAGGTACTTTCTTCTTAGTACCTTTGGGCTTAGAGCTTATTGGTGGCTGCCCAAAACCAAACTTAGAATTGATGTCTGGGGGCTCTATAAAGCTCTGCACAGAAAGAGAGGGTTAGAACACTAGGTGTTGCACAGTTATCTCTCTTTTAGAGGGAGAATTAGGATGAGGCATCTTGAATAAGATGTGATCCTCCACTAGTTGGAGAACCATTTCTCCCTTAGCCACATCAATGATAGCATTAGCAGTGGATAGGAAAGGTCTTCCAAGGATGACAGGTCATCTTTATCCTCTCCAATGTCCAAGAATATGAAGTTTGCAGGAATGTAGTGGTTTTCAACTTTCACCAAGACATCCTCTACTAAGTCATACGGCTTCTTCATTGTCTTGTCTGCCATCTCTAATAAGATGTTTGCAGCTTGTACCTCAAGGATGCCCAGCTTCTCCATTACAGAGAGTGGCATGAGGTTTATGCTTGACCCTAGGTCACACAGATCCTTTTCAAAGGTCATAGTGCCTATGGTGCAAGGAATCAGAAAGCATCCAGGATCTGGAAGCTTCTGAGGTAACCTCTCCTGAACAAAAGCATTTAGTTCTTTGGAAAGTAATGGAGGTTCTTCCTCCAAAGACTTTGTACCAAATAGCTTGGCATTCAGCTTCATGAGAGCTCCTAGGTATCGAGCAACTTGCTCTTTCCTAGTGTCTATTTTGCTCGTCCTCGAGAAAATATGATCAATGGGGAAGAAAGTGGGATAAGTGGAGCTTCTGTGGGACCTCTTGGTCCTGACAGGCTAGGAAATTCCAGATTTCTTGCTTCTCTGCACTGGCATTTAACACCAGTAATGCTCCCCTCTTGGGGTTTTGAACGCCTAGAAGGGCTTCCTCGCTGGTATTCAACTTTAACACTCCACTAGGAGTGTTCTGTTTTTACTGTTATGAAATCTATCTCTTGACTGATGCACATGATCATTACTTAGACAACTGAAAGGAAAAACAAAAGGAAAATAAATGGTTTAGTAAAGTTGGGTTTTCTCCCAATAAGCGCTCTTTTAAAGTCACTAGCTTAACCTTCAACTCCTTAAGGAGGTGAGTAAGAGCTCAGATTTTTTCCCTTGACAGTGAATTTTCTTTCTGTCCTCTCATGAATGAGCTCTACATGCTCTAGAGATAGGACACGACTCACTATGTGTGGTAAGGCTGGCTTCTTAGTGAAGACAACTCTCATGCCAGGTGAGAGGCCTTCAGTTGGGACCTTCTTGTCCTTTCAGCCTTTAGGTACTTTCTTTTTAATACCTTTGTACTTAGAGCTTGTTGAGGGCTACCCAACACCAAACTTAGAAGTGATGTCTGGGGCTTTGCAGAGCTCTGCATAGAAAGAGAGGGTTAGCACACTAGATGTTGCACAGTTGTCTCTTTCTTATTGGAGGGAAAATTAGGATTGGACATCTTAAATAACATGTAGTCCTCTCCTAATTGGAAAACTATTTCTCCGTTAGCTACATTAATCAAGGCTTTTGCAGTAGCTAATAAGGGTCTTCCAAGGATGACACAGTTATCCTCATCATCTCCAATGTCCAAGACAATGAAGTTTGCAGGGATGTAGTGGTTTTCAACTTTAACCAAGACATCCTCCACTAAGCCATATGACTTCTTCATGGTCTTGTCTGCCATCTCTAAAGAGACGTGTGCAACTTGTACCTCAGGGATTCCCAACTTCTCCATTACAGAGAGTGGCATGAGGTTGATTCTTGACCCTAGGTCACATAGAGCCTTTTCAAAGGACATAGTACCTATGGTGCAAAGAATCAGAAAGAGCCTAGGGTCTGGAAGCTTCTAAGGTAGCTTTTGCTGAACCAAAGCATAGAGTTCTTTGGTAAGCAGTAGAGGTTCTTCCTCCAGAGGTTTTGTACCAAATAACTTGGTATTCAGCTTCATAGGAGCTCCTAGGTGCCGAGCAAGTTGCTCTTCCCTAGTGGCTTCATCCCCATCAGAGGATGAGTAGTCATCAGTATTCATGCACTGCAGAAGTGCATGCAAAGAAACCTCAATGGTCTTTATGGTTTCCTTTGCTTCTGCGATAGAGGGTTCTTGAGTGGGACTTAAGCACTCAGAGGGTTTGGTGTCACTGGCGTTCAACGCCAGCTCTGATAGCTCTTTGGGCGTTGAACGCCCTTGCTGTCCACCCTTACTGGCGTTAAACGCCAGTCCCTCTAATTTTTTGGGCGTTGAACGCCCAGCAGGGGTGACCTTGCTGGCATTCAACGCTAGCTTTCCTGGTGGTATGGGCATTGAATGCACAGTGAGGGGTTCCTCACTAGCGTTCTGCGCCAGAATGGCTGCATGTTTGGGCGTTGAACGCCCAGTGAGGGGTTTCTCACTGGCGTTCAGTGCCAAAAAGCCTGGATGTTTAGGCGTTGAACGCCCAGCCAGTGCTCCCTGGCTGACATTCAACGTCAGCTCTTCTACCAGGATGGGCGTTGAATGCCCAGTGAGGGTTTCCTCATTGGCGTTCAGTGCCAGGCTTGCTGCCAGATCGGGTGTTGAACGCCCAGTGATATGTCCTTCACTGGCGTTCAATGACACCCCATTCTCCTCTAACTCAGCCTTCACCTCCATGGTTATGGCCTTGCACTCTTCTCTAGGATTTACCTTAGTATTACTGGGAAGAGTTTCAGGAGGAATCTCAGGGATCCTCTTGCTCAGTTGACCAACTTGCACCTCCAAATTTCTGATGGAGGACCTTGTTTCATTAATGAAACTATGAGTGGTCTTAGAGAGGCTGGAAACCAGAGTAACTAAGTCAGAAAGGCTCTGCTTAGAGGTTTTCATGTTCCCTTGAGAAGATGGGAATGGTGGTCTGTTATTGAACCTATTTTGGTTCCTACCACCTTGATTGTTATTGAAACCTTGCTGAGGTTTCTGTTGATCTTTCCATGAAAGATTAGGATGGTTCCTCCATGAAGGGTTGTAGGTGTTTCCATAGGATTCTCCCATGTAATTCACCTCCTCTATGGTGGGTTGCTCAGGATCATAAGCTTCTATTTCAGAAGAAGCTTCCTGAGTACTGCAAGCTGTAGTTTGCATTCCAGTTAGATGCTAAGAGATCATGTTGACCTGTTGGGTCAAGATCCTATTCTGAGTCAATATGGCATTCAGAGTATCAACTTCATGAGCTTCTTTCTTCTGAGAGATCCCATAGTTTATAAGATTCCTTTCAGAAGTGTACATGAATTGGTTATTTGCAACCATTTCAATGAGTTCTCTTGCTTCTGCATGTGTTTTCTTCAAGTGGAGTGATCCACCTGCAGAGCTGTCCAAGGAAATTTTGGACATCTCAGATAGACCATCATAGAACACGCCTTTGATAGACCATTCTGAGAGCATGTCAGGAGGACATCTCCTGATCAATTGCTTGTATCTTTCCCAAGCTTCATAGAGGGATTCACCTTCTCTTTGTCTGAAGGTTTGAACTTCCACTCTAATCTTGCTCATCTTTTGAGGGAGAAATAATTTAGCCAAAAAAGTATTAACCATCTTTTTCCAATAGTCAAGATTGTAAAATTCAGGATCTACTCTATTAGTCATTATAGTATCATAGATCTGTAAGAATTCAGCTAAGAACTGATGTGGATCTTCCAATGGAAGTCCATAGAATTTGCAGTTCTGCTGCAGAAGAGAGACTAACTAAGGCTTAAGCTCAAAATTGTTAGCTCCAATAGCAGGTACAGAGATGCTTCTGCCATAAAAGTTAGAGGTAGGTATGGTGAAGTCACCAAGAACCTTTCTGGCATCCTCTTGAGGTTCGACCATGTCTCCCAGTTCTTGTTCAAAACTTTCAGAAAGGTTTCTTCTGGAGTGTTGTGCTTTAGCTTGTTTTAAATGCCTCCTCAGAGTCTTCTCAGGTTCAGGATCAGGAGTCAAGATGGGTTCTTTATCCCTATTCCTAGTCATAAACAAGAAAGGAAAAGAAAGAAAAAAAGAAAGCTTTTTGTACCACTTGGACAAAAGCGCTTCTAGTGAGATGTGAAGAAAGAAGAAGAAGATAGAAAAGTGAAGATGGAAGAAGAAATAGGGAGATAATTCGAATAATAGAAGTGAATGGAGAAAGAAATATAAATAGAAAAGATAAATAAGAATTAAAATATTTTTGTTTTTATTTTATTTATTTATTAATTTTGAAAATTAAGTTAATTAATTTAAAAAGAATTGAAAATTAGTTAGTGTATTTTCGAAAATAGAAGAGAGAGAAGAGATAGTTTTCGAAAATTGAGAGAGAAGAGTTAGTTAGGAAGTTTTGAAAAAGAAGAGAGAGAAGAGAAGTGGTATTTTCAAAAATTAAGAGAGAGGAGTTAGTTAGGAAGTTTTGAAAAAGATGAGAGAGAAGATAAGATATTAATAAGAAAAGATTTGAATTTAAAATAAGATAAGAGATAAGATAATAAAATATTTGAATTTGAAATAAGATAAGAGATAAGCTAAGAAATGATTTGAATTTGAAATTTGAAATAAGAAATTAGAAAAAGATAATATAAGATAAGAAATTATAAAGTTTTGAAAAGATTTGATTTTAAAATTTGAAGTTAGAAAAGATAAAATAAGAAACAAAAATGATTTTAAAAAGATAAGATTTTGAAATTTGATTTTGAAAAAGATATGATTTTAAAGTTTCAAATTTGAAATTTAAAATTTGGGTTTTTGAATTTTGAAATTTGAAAAAGATAAGATAGGATTTTTGAAAAAGTTAATGTTTTTAATTTTGAAAAGATTTGATTTTTGAAATTTTGAAAACTAAGATAAGATAAGATAAAAATTTTGAATTCAAATCTGAATTTTTATTTAAAAATTTCGAAAATTAAGTAAAAAGAAAAATAGAAAAGATATTTTTTATTTTTGAATTTAATGATGAAAGAGAAAAACACACAAAAGACACAAAACTTAAAATTTTTAGATCTAGCACCCCTAATTTCCAAAAATTTTGGAGGGAAACACAAAGGAACACCAAACTTAAAAATTTTAAGATCAAAACACAAATAAAACTTAAGAACACTTTGAAGACTAACAAGAACACAAAGAACAAAACTCAAAGACTCAAAGAACACAAGAACATATGAAGAACTCCAAACTTAAAATTTTTAAAAAACCAACAAGAAATTTTCGAAAATAAAAAAAAATAAACAAGAAGACACCAAACTTAAAGAATTGAAACAAGACTCAAATAAAGAAATTATTTTTGAAAAATTTTTGAAAGAAGAACTTATAGGGGATGAAAATTTTAAACCAAGAACATAAACAAAAGACTCAAACCAAAAATAAAGATTGAACAAAGAAAAGATAAATATTTTTTGAAAAAGGTTTTAAAATTTTCGAAAAAAAGAAGAAAACAAAAATAAAAGACTCAAACAAAATCAAAGATCAAACAAAGAAAAGAAAAATATTTTTGAAAAGGGTTTTTAATTTTTTCGAAAATTGAGGAAGAAGAAAATAAAAATAAAAGACTCAACAAAATAAAATTTACCTGATCTAGGGAGCAAGATGATAAACTCCGATTTCATGGTTTATCCTGTGCTTATTTTAGGGGATTTTATCACCTTTTCCCATATTTATTTAATGAAATAGCATGATTTTGTAATTTTCCCTTGAATTGTGCTTACGTGTTAAAACATGCTTTTTAGGCATTTAAATTGGTGATTTTAATTCACTTTAATTCTATTCGATGCCTTAATGTGTTTGTTGAGTGATTTCAGGTTCATAAGGCAAGTATTGGATGGAAGAAATGAGGAGAAAAGCATACAAAGTGGAGAGTGCATGAAGAAACAAGAATTGGGAATGCATCGATGGGCGCGCACGCGTACAAGGCGCGCGCGCACAAAAGTGGTTTTACATAGAGACGCGCACGTGTACATGCCGCGTACGCGCGGATGAAGCAACAGCTAATCGACGTGAACGCGCACATGGCGCGTACGCGCCGATACTCTCACGTGACTCACTTAAAGGCAAAACGCTGGGGGCGATTTCTGAGCTACCCAGGCCTAAATCCAACTTGTTTCTGAGTGTATTTCATGCAGAATTGAAGTCCAAGCAAAGGGGGAGCAATTAGTTAGTCAACATGAGCCTTTAGTTAGTTTTCTAGAGAGAGAAGCTCCCTCTTCTCTCTAGAATTAGGTTAGGTTTAGGTTAAATTGTCTTGGATCTTGAATTAATTACTTGATTTCATCTGGCTTCTTTTACAATTTCTCAATTCTACATCTTGATTTCTTTAGTTGCAAAGTTAATTTCTCATTTTGCTCTCTTGTATGTTGATGAACATTGTTAGATCTAATTTCCTTTTAATGCAATTCCATGTTTCTATGTTTCTTTTATGTTGATCTTGCTTGTTATTATTGATTTCTCGCTTATGAAAGTTATGGGTCTCCTTAATTTTAACAGTTTGTGATGTTTACCTTTATTGCACATTAGGTGTTTGATATAATGCTTCCTACAAGTTTTGAGTAGTTCCCTTGACCCTTGGCCTAGACTAAGGGGATTGAGTGATCTTGAGTCCTTGGGCTTCATTGAATTGGTAATTCCAGAACCCTTGGGGATCAATTTGATAACCATTGACTCTAGCCTACTACTAAGTCAATTAGTAGCTAGGTTGGAACTTATGGATTGATGTTGATCAAGCCATTTGACGTAATCCAAGCCTAGGAGTAGACATTACGTACTTAAGGCTTTAGTGAGTAGACCTAATGAGCTCGGTTCCGCATAATTATCAATGTTTGAATTATTGACAAGGATAGTGATCTCAATTACCTAAGTCTTAGCCAAGAGTCCTTTAGCTTGCTTATCTTAATTACTTGTTTGATTTACGCATTTTGTCATTTAATTTCTTGCCCTCTTATTAATCAAACCCCCCTTGCATTCTCATAGCCAATAATTGACCACTTCATTGCCATCCTCGTGAGACGACCTGGAGTCTAAATACTTTGGTTAATTCTTATTGGGGTTTGTACTTGTGACAAAAACCATATTTTAATTTGATGCGAGAGTTGTTTGTTGGTTTGGAGCTATACTTGCAACGTAAATATTTTATGAAATTTCGAACCGGTATAAATACTTGCTGGGTGAGAGAATTCTACTGCAACTTCTTCCATGCCACCCTTGATTCAGTCCATCTACGGGGTAGAGAGATTATGATCACTGAGGCTGCCATTGGGAAGGCATTGCTTTGCCGACCTCGTACTAGTAACCCATGCGCCTATCATCAGGCAGAGGTAGCTATCCACTGCATGACTTTCGATTATGAGGCGCTGAAGCGCGTGATTGCCACACCTGACACCCCTTGGGTGATGGATTCTGGGAACAAGAAGCCCAAGGGGATGCTTTTCACTTATCTGTCGAGAGAGGCTAAGACTTGGCAGCATATATTCGCCCATTATATCCTGCCCACCACTCACTTCTCAGAGATTTCGATAGATATGCTAGTTCTGATTGGTTGTGTGATGGAGGGGAAGGAGGTAGACTTTCCTCGGCTGATCAGGGAGAGTATATGGCGCGCGCATATCTGTGGCCTCTTGCCATTTCCTACACTGGTCACCAGCATGATTGAGCTAGCTGATGTTCCATGGGAGGATGATGATGTGACACCACCACCCCCAGATGACGACGACAAGGAGGTTACTATTTCATGGGGTGGGTGGGTGCACGAGAAGCCAGACGCTGTTTTTAAGCCATAGTAGTGGTAGAGGCAGCTCAGCCTTCATTATCATCAGCAGCAGCAGGACCCTCCTCTACTTCAGCCGCAGCATCCTTACCACCACCACCTGCACCTGAGCCGAGATACCTGTTGGTACAGTGCCTATTTTGCTTTATGGAGCGCAGCGAGCATCGTATCATGCGACGTCTCGGTCGCATAGACCAGGTGTTCATATCACAGGGTATTGAGCTACCTCTGCTCCCAGACTCTCCCGCCTCCGACGACCAGGATCAGGAGGAGGAGCATGTTGAGGAGCCGACTCATCAGGAGACACCACCAGAGACACAGGCCACCACAGAGGCTCAGCAGCCCCCTGAGGACTCACAGCCAGTACCACAGCCTGAGCCTGAGCCCGAGCCACAGCCCAGCACGACTGTTGACCCCATCCCGAGTTTCAGCAGTAGCATCGAGGACGATGCTTCATCCTAAAGTGTTGGGAGGTCACCGTTCGTGACTGGTGAATAGCATTTATGTGGTGAATTTTTAGATATTTATCTCTAGTTTCTGTTACTTTATTTTATTTTGCACTTTATCTTTGAGATCATTTTGGGATTATTGTACATATTTGCTATTGTGGATACCCTTATTTTGGTTGTTGCACACTTTTATTATATATATACATATTGTATTTTGGCTTTTGATTGTGATTAGAAAAATATTTTGGATTGTTAAAACCTAGTTGACCCTTTTTGTATAAGAATTGTGTTTTAATTAAAAAGGGGGTAAACTAGGGAAAATTTTTTAAAATTTTCTAAATCACAACATTGCATTAGAATAAGCTTAATTAATATGATGAAAATTTTCAAGAATTCCATTTTTAGAGCACCACTCTAATTGGTTGAAAAAATTTTTTTAGAACTTGCTTGATTAATACACTTTGTGGATCATATTTTGAGCTAAGAACACAAGCATGAGAGTTTTGAGCCTAATTGTGTGGTTACATCATATATAACCACTTATTTTCATTCTTGTGTGCATTATTCTCTTTCTATGATTGTAATCTTTGATTTGTTTGATTCTTTATGTCCATTATTTTGTGTATACATGCATTTATATGATTGAGGCCATTATTCAAATAGCTCACTTACCCCAAATAGTCTACCTTTTATCTTCCATTGTTAACCAATTTTGAGCCTATGCTTAACCCACTTATTCTGAATTATCACACATTACAAGCTTAAGTGAAAAATAATAAATATCCTTAATTTGGATCTTTGATTAGTTTAGGCTAGTGAGAATGTTCATTACTTGATTTTGGGAAAGTTGGGTACATTGGGTAGAGATAGAAGTGTGTGTGTGTGTGTTTGTTAAAAAAAATTTTGGAAATTGAGTACATACTCATATATTAATCATGTGTAAACCATATGCATTGATATTCTTGTACATAGTTTATGTTTCAATGTTTCTATGTTAAAAAAAAGAGAGAAAAAGACAGAAAAAGAATTGCAATAAAAAGGGGACAAAAATGCCCCAAAGTTCAAAGCTTAATAATGATCAATGCATATGTGTGGTGATCAAAAGAGAATACATGAGTGTGTGTAAAAGTGAAGAATGGATAGTTAGGATTGTTTAGAATTGTATAGATTGTCATAGGTTAGGTGGGAAGTTTAAGTTAATCAAAGATTCAAATTTCAAGCTCACTTGACCATATGCATCCTACCTTGACCCTAGCCCCATTACAACCTATGGGAAAGCCCTCAGGATATTTGTATGCATGCATAGAATAATTATTGATTGTTAGATGAAAAACAAATCTTCGAAAGCATGATTGGAGGAGAATTGAGTGAATCAACCCCATACACTTGAGTGCCTAGAGCGGATACACTTCCGGTGAGGGTTTGATTGCTCAATTACATGTTTCCACCCATGATCATCTTTTCTTGCAAGTTTGTGAAAATCTCTTAATGATTCAACTCAATTGTGGGTTTGCTTTGATTGCCATTGCCTTAGCCCTTCTGCTTGCATGCGTATTCTTGGAGATTGATTTATTTTGACTGAGCCATTGTATTCATGTAAATAGGTTGCATATAGATAGATTGCATTTAGTTAGTTTGCATTGAATAAATGTTGATACCCTTTGCTTCTTTCTTGATTTTAGCATGAGGACATGCTTAGTTTAAGTGCGGGAAGATTTGATAAACCCCGATTTCGTGGTTTATCTTGTGCTTATTTTAGGGGATTTGATCACCTTTTCCTACATTTATTCAATGAAATAGCATGGTTTTGTAATTCTCCCTTGAATTGTGCTTAAGTGTAAAAACATGCTTTTCAGGCCCTTGACTTATGGATTGATGTTGATCAAGCCATTTGACGTACTCCAAGCCTAGGAGTAGACATTACGTACTTAAGGCTTTAGAGTAAACCTAATGAGCTCGGTTCTGCATAATTATCAATGTTTTAATTGTTGACAAGGATAGTGATCTCAATTACCTAAGTCTTAGCCAAGAGTCCTTTAGCTTGCTTATCTTAATTACTTGTTTAATTTACGCGTTTTGTCATTTAATTTCTTGCCCTCTTATTAATCAAACCCCCTTGCATTCTCATAGCCAATAATTGACCACTTCATTGCCATCCTCGTGAGATGACCCGGAGTCTAAATACTTCGGTTAATTCTTATTGGGGTTTGTACTTGTGACAAAAACCATATTTTAATTTGATGCGAGAGTTGTTTTTCGGTTTAGAGCTATACTTGCAACGTAAATATTTTGTGAAATTCCGAACCGGTATAAATACTTGCTATCACAAGACAATCTGTCAGTTTGTCCAAACTTGAACAATTCCCGACGACGGCGCCAAAAACTTGGAAGCATGAATCCCCATACTTTTGTACTGTTGTACCAGCAAATGCACTGGGTCGTCCAAGTAATACTTGAGCAAGTCAGGGTCGATCCCACGAGGATTGTTGGCTTGAAGCAAGCTACGGTTATCTTGCGGGTCTTAGTCAGGTAAATCAGAAGGTTGACAGATAAATATTTATGAGATGATTATAATAGGGTCCTAATACTTTAAGGACATAATTGAGGATTGGAGTTGCTTTGCCTTTCTGAATTAACTCTGGTATTACTGTCTTCTTTGCTTGTGAGTGATCTCTTCAATGGCAGGCTATAAGTGATTGGCGCCTTTATTGAGAGGTCGTCAATACTCCTCCGAATCTGAACCCCAGGGTTAGTGTGGATCCATCTCTGCTTGAGGGTGAAGCGCGTACAGTCCATTCTCCTTAATGATCCTACTAAAAACGCCACAGACAAAGTCGAATCTTCCAGATCAGAGAATGTTGCATCATTGGGTTCTAGCCTCTACCACAGAGACACTAATCTCCCTATAAATCGGCTGAACTGGTGTCTCGAGAAGTCCCCAACGAAGTCATGGATTAGCCGTCTGAGAGATGTATGATTCAAGCTGATGGTGCATGCTTTCCAATGAAGTATTCACACGAACCCAAGTAGACGTGGGTGTTTGTCAGGCACGTTCATCTTACTGTGATGAACAGAGATGATTCTCTGATCATCCTATCCACCACGATGAAGTACGAATATACATCTTAGAATTAATCAAACACGGATCGAAGAAGAAACAGTAATACTTTTATTAATTCATAGGACTCAACAAGGCTCCTCCCCTCAACCTAGGAGGTTTAGAAACTCATACTGAAAAGAAATACAAAGTAAACATGTATGGTGTCCGTAGATGCCTGAATGATTATGTAAAATACACTTTAAATACTAAACAGATGACTAGTACGGGTAAAACAGTCTATTTAGTGTTAAAATCCACTTCTGAGACCCACTTGGTGAGTGTTTGGGCTGAGCTTTGATGAGATCCATGTGCTATGAGGCTCCTAGGGCGTGAAACGCTGCCTAGAGGGTCCTCTCTGGGCGTTTGGACGCTGGGTACTGTTCTGTGGACGTTGGACGCCTGGAAGGGGGCAGGTAGCTGGCGTTGGATGCCCGTTTTGGGCCTTCTAATCCGAAGCAAAATATGAACTATTATATATTGCTGGAATGCTCTGGAAGTTAGCTTTCCATAGCCGTTGATAACGATCCATTTGCACTTCTGTAGCTCCGGAAAAGCTCTTCTGAATGCAAGGAGGTCAGATCCGGAAGTGTATACACTCTAATCACTCAAGTGTTTAAGGTTCGACTCTCTCAATTCTCTACTAAACTTGCTTTCTAAGGCTTGCTTTCCTTCTACCAATCAACAAAAATTTAATGCATAAATATACATATCAAGAGGTCTTTTAAGGGTTGTAATGGGGTTAGGGTCAAGGTAGGATTGTACTTGGCCGAGTGGACTAAAATCTGAATCCTTAATTAACTTAAACTTTCCACCTAACTTTGGACAATCCATGTAATCAAAATACAAAACCTAAATATCCATTAACCATGTTTTCCACATATTCATGCATCCTAATTTCGAGTATAGTACATATGCATTGCTTTCACCATTTACTTTGGGGTATTTTGTCCCCTTTTATTATTTTCTCTTTTTCTTTTCTTTTTCTCCTTTATTTTTCTCTCTTTTATATATATTTTCTTTTGTTTTTCTCAATGCATATGATTAAATTATTGAATGCATGAACATGTCCTAAACATTTCTTTCATATTTTCATAAGGATATACAACACCCAATTCTTAAACCAAATATTTCCAAATCCAACTTACCCATACTTAAATCATGAACACTCTCACTAGTCTAAGTTAACCAAGGATTCAAATTAAGGACATTATTGTTTTTCGCTTAGAGTTAGTGATGAGCTAAAGTAAAGAATAAATGGGGTTAAAAGGCTCAACATTGGTTTACAAAGGGTAATGAAAGGGTAAGGCCATATGGGTATGTAAGCTCAGTGAAACAAAGGCCTCAATCATGTAAGTGCATGCATACATCAAACAATGGAAATATAGAATCAAGCAAGACAAATATTACAATTTTAGAGAGAACAACACACACCAAAAATAAAATATTGGTTGATAAAATGCAACCAATTCAAATAAGCTCAAAAATCTCACATGTTTTGTTTTCTTAGCTCTAAACCATGTTCCAATATAATATTCCTTCAAACAAGTTTATCAAAAATTTTAAATCAAATTAGTGAAATGTTATAAAACGTTTCTTGAAAAAAAAAATATTACTTTAACCAAGTAGTAGCTAAATGCACAAAATCAAACAAACATGCAATCAAACATGCAAATGCAACAATGAACTAACAAATAAAGTAAAATATTGGTGTTGAGAAGAAAATAACTAACCCACGGAAGTCGGTATCGACCGCCCCACACTTAAAGATTGCACCGTCCTCGGTGCATGCTAAGATGTGCAAGTGGACGGGTTGCTTCAACTGATGCTTTTCTCAAAAGATTGTTGATAAACCACTATTTTATGGTTTATATTGTGTTTATTTATGTGGTTTTATCATGATCTTTACCCACTTATTCATTAAATAAGCATGCATTTATAATTCCTTCCTAAAGTTATTGCATGATTAAAAACTTGCTTCCTAGAGACTTTTAATTATGTATTTTATTTCTCCTTTATCACATTCGATGCGGTGATCTGTGTGTTAAGTGTTTCAGGCTTTATAGGGCATGAATGAGTTGGAGATTGGAGAGGAAGCTTGCAAAAATGGAAGGAACACAAGGAATTGAGGAGATGACCAGCGAGAAGTGACGCGGCCGCATGGATGACGCGACCGCGTGACATACACGATCTGCATAATCTGCAGAATCGCAGGGGGCGATTTCGGGCCTTATCTTGACCCAGTTTTGGCCCAGAAAAGTAGACTAGAGCCAGAGAACATGCAAAAACCAACAACAACATTCATTCCGCATAGTTTTAGTTTTTAGATCTAGTTTTTCTCTCCTCTAGGTTTTCTCTCTACACACTCATGGTTTTTAGGATTCGTTATTTTTCATTGTTTTTGCATTGGGATATTGAGAAGAGTTATTGCCTCATCAAGACTTCGACATTCTAGTTCGTTCTCTTTACTTGTCTCTTACTCTTCCATGTTCCTTAATTTACTTAATTTTACTATTGGATTATTTTAGCATTTATTAAATACAAGAATCACTTTTATTTTTAATTAATCTTTGATCATTATTTATCATGTCTTTCTTTAATTCCCTTTTTCATGTTATGAATTTTGCATTTACAATGAGCGAGTAGTTCCCTAACTTGATGGGGAGTTGATTGAAAGAAATCCTTGAGTTGGGATGCTCAAGAGAAAGATTGTAATTGGGTTTATTGTTGGATTTCTCTCTAGTCACTAACACCAATCCTCCCAAGAGCGGATTGGAACTTGTGGATAGAAACAACATTCCAACTTGTTTAACTTTCCCTTACTCAGTGAGGGGCAACTAAACATAATAACCCTCAATTGTCA
>NC_029790.2:90721500-90728949 GCF_000816755.2 Arachis ipaensis
TGCAGAATGCAGAATCGCAGGGGGCGATTTCGGGCCTTATCTTGACCCAGTTTTGGCCCAGAAAAGTAGACTAGAGCCAGAGAACATGCAACAACAACGATATTCTAGTTCGTTCTCTTTACTTGTCTCTTACTTTTCCATGTTTCTTAATTTACTTAATTTTACTATTGGATTATTTTAGCAAATACAAGATACAAGAATCACTTTTATTTTTAATTAATCTTTGATCATTATTTATCATGTCTTTCTTTAATTCCCTTTTTCATGTTATGCATTTACAATTCCTTAATTTACTTAATTTTACTATTGGATTATTTTAGCATTTATTAAATACAAGAATCACTTTTATTTTTAATTAATCTTTGATCATTATTTATCATGTCTTTCTTTAATTCCCTTTTTCATGTTATGAATTTTGCATTTACAATGAGCGAGTAGTTCCCTAACTTGATGGGGAGTTGATTGAAAGAAATCCTTGAGTTGGGATGCTCAAGAGAAAGATTGTAATTGGGTTTATTGTTGGATTGCTCTCTAGTCACTAACACCAATCCTCCCAAGAGCGGATTGGAACTCGTGGATAGAACAGCATTCCAACTTGTTTAACTTTTCCTTACTTAGTAAGGGACAACTAAACAGAATAACTCCCAATTATCAATTAATCTTAAGAGTACTGCAACAAGAACAGGGCTTCCAGCTAATCAACTCCCAGTCAAGGCTTTTATTTAAATTTATATAAATTCTCTAATTTAATTTTATGCCATTCAACTCAAACCTTCTTGAAAACATCTGATTAATAAAATAGCACACTTTCCTGCAACTCGTTGGGAGATGACCTGGGATCCATACTCCCAGTATTTTTATTTTAATTTCTGTGACATCCTTCAAAATTGATAAGCGGATTTCTGGTTGGTTGAGACTATACTTGCAATGCATATTTTATAATCATTCTTAACTCACCAATTTTCGCTCGCATCAATTTTTGGCGCCGTTGCCGGGGAGTTGCAATAGAGTGCTAAAGTTATTAATTAGAATTTATTTATTTGTATTTTATTTCTATTTTGCTACTATGAGCTGCTTGTTTCTTTCGTTAGATGACACGTTCGCTTCCTGACCCAAGCTTGCTAGTATTCGATCCTGAGATTGAAAGAACTATTTCACGAATAAGGCAAGCTCGGCGTCAGTTAGTCCTCTCTGAGGGCGGATCTGAAACGTCACTTGAGAAAGAAACCAGCCCCTGTTCTACTGATTTGGTTGTTTCACGCGCAGGTAACATGGCAGCAGCCAGGAGAGTTACTATCTAGGAGGCTGGAGCCCCTGATTTTACAATGTAACCATTTCAAGCGCATCACCCAGCGGTAGCTACAGACTTTGAAATAAAGACCGCACTGCTCAATTTGATGCCCAAGTTTCATGGCTTACCTGCTCAAGAGCCTATCAAGCACCTGAGAGATTTTCAGGCATCCTGTTCTACTGTCAGGAGTGATGGTGCGGATGAAACTTCAATTTTGCTGAAAGCTTTCCCGTTTTCTCTTGAGGGAAAGGCAAGAGAGTGGTACTACACTCAACCAGCAGCAATTGTATCCAACTGGGATACACTGAGAAGAGAATTCTTGAAAAAGTTCTTTCCAACTGAAGTTACTGATAAACTGAGAAAAGATATTTCCATGATTGTTCAGGATGAATCCGAGACGCTTTATAAATATTGGGAGCACTTCAATAACCTTCTGGAAGCTTGCCCCCACCATATGATTGACAAGATAGTGTTACTCGGTTATGTCACACAGGGAATGAGGCCCCAAGATAAGACCACATTGGAAAGTGCTAGCAATGGGTCTATGAAAAAGTACAAGACCACTGATGAGGCATGGCAATTGATCAGTGACTTAGCTGAATCTACTAGGAATCACAGGCAGAAACAAGGCCGTTCAAAAGCCATTGCAGAAGTATCCTCTAGCAGAGAGACTACTGCTTTAACTCAGAGTATCTGTGAAATGACCAACTTGCTGAAGCAGATGCAATTGAATCAACAACAAGTTCAGCAAGCTCAACCTTCTCTAGCACAGCAAAATCAACAGTTAGCCCCACAGAGAGTTTGCGGAATCTGCACTGATTATAGCCATTATACTGACGAATGTCCGCAGCTCCAGCAGGAAGACAACACCGTGGCAGCCACACATAACTTCTATGACCGCCCCAACCAAGGGTACAATCAAGGTGGCAATTACAACCATGAATGGCAAGACAATTCTAACCAAAATTGGAGGGACAACAACAACAACAGAGGAGGCAGAGATAATCAGGAAAATTAGAGGTGGAATAATAACAACAACAGGCAGCAAAATCAGAATTAGCCTTACAGAACACCTCACCTAAGGCAATCCCAAGGACCACAGAATATCCAATAGCAGACCTCTCAAATTACTTATCCTTCTGCATCTGCCAATGATGACTTACTACAATCTATTGATCAGAGACAACAGACCATGGAAAATAACATCAATGCCACTCTAAATGGTCTGACCGCTACTTTGCAGGCTCTTGTCTCCCAGATAGGATCAATGAATAACTCCAATAACTAACCTTCGAGCTCCAGTGGGATTCTCTCTCAACCGTTACCCAATCCTAAGGGTGGTATTAATGCCATCACCCTGAGGTCCGGAACCACACTGCAGGAGAGGAACCAGGAGAAGCCAAACCCACCAGAACACGCCTCAGCTGAAGAGGTAGTGGAAATAGAAGATGTTGAAGAGGAAGAGGACATACAGAACATGGCTGAAGAAGAAGAAGTGCAACCATGAGAGGAAGCACTAAAAGGCGCAGACACTGCAGAAGACACTACTCCTTTTCCATTTCCACAACTTGCAAGGAAGCCCAGGAGGCAGCTGGAACCTGATCCAAAAATGGTAGAGATATTCAAAAAGGTTGAGGTAACTGTTCCCCTTTTTGATGTTATTCAACAGGTACCTAAATATGCAAAGTTTCTAAAAGATTTATGTATACATAAAGACAAAATTAATGAATTAGAAACTATTCCTTTAGGAAGTTCCATATCTGCTTTAATGGGAGGTTTACCTGAAAAGTGTAGTAACCCAGGTCCTTGTATAGTTAATTGTACTATTGGTGGTGTGATAATTTCTGACTGCATGTGTGATTTAGGAGCATGTGTGAGTATAATGCCTTTGTCTATATATGATATTTTGAGGCTCCCTCCCTTAAAAAGGTCGGTAGCTCGTTTTGTGTTAGTAGATAAAAGCATTATTACAGTGGTTGGAGTTGCTGAAGATGTACTAGTAGGCATTAAGGGACTCACATTCTCCACTGATTTTTATATCCTAGAAATGCCCCAAAATGATTCAGACAAGCCATCATCAATCCTACTCGAAAGACCATTTCTGAAGACCTCAAAGTTTAAATTAGATGCTTTTTCAGGAACATACTCTTTTGAAATAGATGGCCGAGTAGTGATCTTCAATCTAAATGGAGTTATGAAGCATCCTCCAGAGGATCACTCTATCCTCAAGTGTGACATTATAGATGAAACCGTGGCTGAAGTTCACCAGGAAGAATTTGAAGAGAAGCACACAGGACAAGGTCTAAGGGTGGGGACATTCTCAGAGGACAATGACAATGCCTTACCACTGTTACCAGCTCCAGACAACCCAGAGCCTGAACATGATCAGAAGTTAGAATTAAAACCCCTTCCTCCACACCTTAAATATGCTTACCTTGGAGACGGGCAGAAGTTCCCGATTATCATTGCAAAGGAACTCACTTCTCAACAGGAAGAGCAGCTACTTGGTGTGCTGAGGAGGCACAAGAAGGCAATTGGTTGGAGTTTGGCAGACATAGTAGGCATGAGCCCTCAAGTCTGTGAGCATAGAATATTTTTAGAAGAGGGAGCAAGACCTGTCCGTCAATCCCAGAGAAGACTGAACCCCACTATCCTAGAGGTTGTCAAAAAGGAAGTGACCAGACTACTAGAGACAGATATCATCTATCCCATCTCAGACAGTGAATGGGTAAGCCCAGTACAAGTGGTGCCAAAGAAGTCTGGAGTCACTGCAGTGAAGAATGAGCATGGAGAGCTCCTGACAACCAGAGTTCAGAACGCCTAGAGGGTCTGCATTGACTACAGACGCCTCAACCAAGCAACCCGTAAGGATCACTATCCTCTCCCATTCATTGATCAAATGTTGGATCGCCTATTAGGTAAATCGCATTATTATTTTTTAGATGGTTACACAGGTTATTTCCAGATTCATATAGCTCCTGAGAATCAGGAAAAGACCACTTTTACATGTCCTTTTGGGACTTACGCTTACAAGAGAATGCCCTTTGGCTTGTGCAATGCACCAGCTACCTTCTAGAGGTGCATGATGAGTCTTTTCTCTGATCTTATTGAGGACTGTATGAAAGTTTTTATGGATGATTTTAGTGTTTATGGCGATTCCTTTAGCCTTTGCTTAGATGGATTATCTAGAGTATTAGATAGGTGTGTCAGTACGAACCTGGTATTAAATTTTGAAAAATGTCACTTTATGGTTAAACAAGGGATTATACTAGGACAAGTTATGTCTAACATTGGCATTTCTGTAGATCCAGTAAAGGCGGATGTTATTTCTAGTTTACGTTACCCCTCTTCTATGAGAAAGGTCCGTTCTTTCCTTGGCCAGGCAGGTTTTTACAGGAGGTTCATTAAGGACTTCAGTAAGGTAGCACTTCCCTTATCCAGACTACTGCATAAAGATATTGAGTTCGAGTTCAGTGAAAATTGCAAACAAGCGTTTGATAAGCTGAAGACTGCACTGACTCAAGCCCCAATTGTAAGAGGACCAGACTGGAGCCAACCATTTGGAATAATGTGTGATGCTTCCAACCATGCAGTAGGAGCAGCACTGGCTCAGCGTGAAGGTAAGGATCTTTTTGTTATTGCTTACGCATCTAAAACTTTAGATGCCGCTCAGTCGAATTACACTACTACTGAGAAAGAGCTTCTTGCTATTATTTTTGCTCTGGATAAATTCTGAGCCTATTTACTTGGTACGAAGGTAGTAGTGTATTCAGACCACGTAGCTCTAAAGTATTTATTATCTAAAAAGGAGTCCAAACCAAGGCTTATACGTTGGATACTGCTATTACAAGAATTTGATTTGGAAATTAAGGACAGGAGTGGTAACCAGAATTTAGTGGCGGACCACTTGAGTCGCCTTGAGCACATTACAGATGACTCCACTCCTATAGCTGATAATTTCCCATTTGATAACCTGCAAGCAGTATCTGAGATAGTCCCTTGGTACGCACCTGTAGCTAATTATTTAGTTAGCCACACTTTTCCTCCAAACTTTTCTAAGCATCAAAGAGACAAGCTGAAAAGCGAGTCTAAATATTATATATGGGATGACCCATATTTATGGAGATGTGGCACTGACCAGATAATTAAACGGTGTGTGCCTCAATCAGAATTCCAGTCCATCTTAGAGGCCTGTCACTCATCTGAGGGTGGAGGACATTTTGGCACTCAAAGAACTGATAGAAAAATCTTAGACTGTGGATTCTGGTGGCCTACTCTTTTTAGGGACGCTACTGAATTTTGTAGATCTTGTTTCCCATGCCAGAAATTTGGTAATATATCCAGGAGGGATGAGATGCCTCAACAGATTATGCTTTTCTATGAAATTTTTTATGTTTGGGGCATTGACTTTATGGGTCCATTTCCAAATTCTAATGGTTATTTCTATATATTGTTAGCTGTGGATTATGTTTCCAAATAGGTAGAAGCAATTCCTACCTGCAATGATGATGCTAACACTGTTGTTTCCTTTGTTAGAAACCACATTATTTGTCGCTTTGGATCACCACGAGCAATCGTGAGCGATCAAGGCACCCATTTTTGTAACAGGAGACTAACAGGACTAATGAAGAAACATGGGATAATTCATAAAGTTGTAACAGCCTACCATCCTCAGACTAATGGGCAAGTCGAGGTGTCAAATAGAGAGATAAAGCGTATCTTGTAGAAGATAGTCAAACCTCATAGAAGAGACTGGAGCACCAGGCTACAAGATGCACTCTGGGCATACAGAACAGCATACAAAACACCCATTTGGATGAGTCCTTTCCGCTTAGTTTATGGAAAAGCTTGTCATCTCCCTGTTGAAATAGAGCATAAAGCCTTCTGGGCAGTAAAGGAATGCAACATGAGAATTGAGAGAGCCGGAGCTGAAAGGAAGTTGCAACTGCAGGAACTGGAGAGCCTTCGCCTAGAAGCTTATGAGAACTCATGACTATACAAGGAGAAGATGAAGGTTGTACATGATCAGCACATCAAGAGGAAAGAGTTCCAACCTGGGGACTTAGTCCTCCTTTACAAGTCTCGACTGAGGCTCATGCCAGGCAAGTTGAGATCAAGATGGGAAGGTCCATACAGAGTAGAGAAGGCCGAACCATACAGAGTCTATCACCTAAGTCATCCTTCAAGCTCTGAACCTATCAAAGTTAATGGACATCGTTTAAAGATGTACCATGGCGAGAAGCTGAAGAAAAACAAGGAGCTCGAGATCTTCCTTTTAGAAGATCCCCACATAGCCGAAGACTGAGCTAGTGGAGCGTCCAACTTACAGACGTTAAAGCAAAGTGCTAGGTGGGAGACAACCCACCATAGTATGATCGTTCTTTTCTTTATTTTTAGTTTTCTTATTCAATAACTCTTCTCTCTATTAGTATATTTCATGCATCTGCATTTACATACTTTTATTTAAAAAAAAATCACGTGACGCGATCGCCTCATTGACGCGTCCGCGTCGCAGGGAGTTGGGAGACAATAATAATATGAACAGAGAGTTACGCAGGAGCAGGGCTGGAGGCGTACCAATGGCACAAATCGTCCCACGCGACCACGTCATATAGGAATAATGGCCTCCCACGCGACCGCGTGCCCCACGCGGCCGCGTGACCTGGATTTCGACGTAACAAGGGTGCACAGCCAAAAGTTGTGCTAGAGTGGTGCTAGACTGGCGCTGGACGTACAGTCCCTCTCACGCGATCGCGTGCCCCACGCGACCGCGTCGTATCCCAATAATTGACCACTCACGCGATCGCATACCCCATGCGATCGCGTCACCCAAAATTTGGCGCTATTATGATTTTGAACAGAGAGTTGTGCGAGTGCGAGGCTACCCTCGCGCCATTAGCCTAAAACGGGTCACGCGACCGCGTGACCGACGCGATCGCGTCATTGAGTTTAAGCGCAAGTCGCGCGACTGCGTGCCCCACGCAACCACGTCGCTTGCGCCGCACAGTTTTCCTAATTTGCCAATTATCATATCTTTTTCTCCCCAAATCCTATTTTCTCTTTTCCTTCCTTATTTCTTCTCCCTCCCTTCTTCTCTTCTTCCTTCTTTCTCACCTTTTACTCTCTCTCACCCCCATTAACAAGGTTTTTCTTTCTCT
>NC_029790.2:90729020-90760390 GCF_000816755.2 Arachis ipaensis
TTTCTCCTTCCCTCCTTACTTTTCTTACTTTTCTATTATTTTTATATGTTATCTTCTTTTCTTTTCTTTTTACCTTCATTATTCATATTTTCTTTTTCTTTCTTTTCCCTTTTTTACTTGGTGTTATCAATTTATGTGAGTCATTATTTATTATTATATGCTTGTGGAGTGTTGTAAATTTGTTTGACAATTATATATTGCTTTTTAAGGGATTACTTGCATGTTCAAATTCTTATTTTCAAAACTTCTTCTACATGCATGCTATGTGTTTATGAAAAAGCCCATAAGGCATTATGAACTTCTTTACATTTTTCTACTCTCATATTCAATGCTTGCTTTTCACAAATTCCCTTTACTATTTTATTCATTGAATTTAATTGTCAATACAAACGTGATGGTTTGTTACGAGTGATGCTTGATCTATGCTACTCATGCCCTTTGCCAGCATGCCAATAAACACCTTGCATTCACTTGTCATCATATGCACTAGCTATTTTCCATTAATGAGTTTTCACATGTAATTCGGACCATGTGTTAACGTCATTCTTCTTTATTGTGCATTGATTATCACTTACACCACCCTCTTCCTTGCTCTATCCCTTTAAATTTAATTTACTTTCTCTTCCCTTTTTCAGGATGGCCACCAAGAAAGGAAAAGAGAAAGCTACTCCCAAACAACCAGCAAGAAGAGGTACAAAGAGAGCATTAGTGGCAGAACCCTCTTCAACTGCGGTAAAGCCCTCAACAAAGAAAATTAAGAGGATTATTAAGGTTGACGATAAAGAAAGAGCCTTCCCAGCAAAGGACACTGCGCGATTCCCCAATCGCTACTATGAGCAGATGTTCCCCATCCTGGCTGAAAGGCGTTACAACAACGAATACCTTTTTCTCCTCCCGCCCAATATTGCTAACTTTTTTGAGTCACAAATTGTCCGAAGGCAATGGGGTTTCCTACAGAGACAGCTGGTGCGCAGAAATTGTGATTACACTTTGATTATGTAAAATTCATCGCTCTTTCTTTCCCTGGTAATGGCGCCAAAAACATGATGCCAATACCATGGTTCACACGTCTGTCACTACGCCCAGCAATCGCGAGTTTGAAGCTCGTCACAATCATTCAATCATTGAATCCTACTCGGAATACCACAAACAAGTTTTAGACTTTCCGGATTCTCTTGAATGCCGCCATCATTCTAGCTTACACCACGAAGATTCTGATTAAGAGATCTAAGAGATACTCATTCAATCTCATGTAGAACGGAAGTGGTTGTCAGGCACGCGTTCATAGGGAATGATGATGATTGTCACGTTCATCACATTCAGATTGAAGTACGAATGAATATCTTAGAAGCGAAATGAGATGAATTGAATAGAAAACAGTAGTACTTTGCATTAATCTTTGAGGAACAGCAGAGCTCCACACCTTAATCTATGGAGTGTAGAAACTCTACCGTTAAAAATATATAAGTGAATAGAGGGTAAGCATGGCCGAATGGCCAGCCTCCCATGGAGGTCTAGAGATCTAAAAATGATCAAAAGATATCTAATACAATAGTAAAAAGTCCTATTTATAATAAACTAGCTACTAGGGTTTACAGAAGTAAGTAATTGATGCATAAATCCACTTTCGGGGGCCCACTTGGTGTGTGCTTGGGCTGAGCTTGAGTGTTACACGTGTAGAGGTCATTCCTGGAGTTGAACGCCAGTTTTGGTGCCAGTTTGGGCGTTGAACTCCACTTTGCAACTTGTTTCTGGCGCTGGACGCCAGAATTGGGCAGAAAGCTGGCGTTGAACGCCAGTTTGCGTCATTTAAACTTGGTCAAAGTATGGACTATTATACATTTCTGGAAAGCCCTGGATGTCTACTTTCCAACGCAATTGGAAGCTCGCCATTTTGAATTCTGTAGCTCCAGAAAATCCATTTTGAGTGCAGGGAGGTCAGAATCCAACAGCATTAGCAGTCCTTCTTCAACCTCTTAATCTGATTTTTGCTCAAGTCCCTCAATTTCAGCCAGAAAATACCTGAAATCACAGAAAAACACACAAACTCATAGTAAAGTCCAGAAATGTGAATTTAACATAAAAACTAATGAAAACATCCCTAAAAGTAACTAGATTCTACTAAAAACAATGCCAAAAAGCGTATAAATTATCCGCTCATCAACAGCCAAGGCAGGTCAATCTTTCTTGGGTGGTCGAGATCTACTCCAACTTCCACCTGCCAACCCTGCAGTCTATCTATGTCCGTCAGAAGCAAGTCCCCATTACAGAAGATGCCATTCAAAACGTTCTAAGTCTTCCCCCTATTCCAGAAGGATTGGACGCCTTTCAAGAAGCCGCACTCAAGTGCCAGCTGTATCAATTTGACTGGGATGCCGTTCTTAGAGTTATCGCACTACTTGGCAGCAGATGGATCTACGGATACCATCGTACCCGCCCTAAGGGAATTTCGGCTTCAGCACTTACCTTGGAGGCTCACGTATGGGCACAGATTATGTCCCATTACGTCTTTCCTAGCACTCACGAGTCCTCTTTCACTGCGGACATGGCCGTTCTACTATGGTGCATCCTTACAGACTAACCTCTGAATCTACCAAGACATATCTGGAATGCCATGGGACACGTACAAATCGTGGGCAACCTACCTTTTCCCGCCCTGGTCTCAGATCTTGTCTCAGTAGCCGGAGTCTCCTACAGAGCTGGGGACACCAAAGCCATGCTTCCACGGGATGATCAATATGTCCCCAACGGGAAGTACCTTAGACTTCCAACAGCCACTACCATCCAGCCTACTGAACCAGTTGAAGATATTCCTTCTTCAACACCACAAGCACCTACAATAGCCCAACTGCTCCATTAGATACTTGAAAAGTTGGATCGGCATGAACAGAAAGCTAAGATGAGAGAGCGCCGTAACAAGCGTCGATTCACATACCTCAAGGAGCTGCTCATGGGAAAATTCAAGGACTCAGACACCCCGGAATCCACTTCTTTTACCAGCACAGGGAGCCATGATGGTTCTGACTGTGGAGATACTGCTACCAGCCCACCTTTGTTCTTGACAGATGGCACCGAGGACGGTGCAAAGCCTGAAATGTGGGGAGGTCGGTCAGTACCTGACTTCCGGAGGTAATTTCTCTTCCCTAGCACCAATAAATTAGGATATTTAGTTAGATTTTTCTTTTATAGAATAGGATAAATTGCATAGTAATAGATTAGTTGCATGCATGTTCTGCTTGATTAAAAAGACAATAAGTTTCTTCTAAGACCCTATCTTTGGAACAAAATTTCACTAATTTTAATTAAAACTTTATGTTAAATTTGCTTGAAGTTGTATATGGAACATGATTTTTAAGCTAAAGAATACACAACCTATGAGATTTGAGCCTTTATGAATGGTTACATTATTTAACCATAATTATTTTATTCTTGTGTGTTTACTTCTCTATGATTGTAATCTATATTTTGTTTCATCTTATATGTCCAATGTTCATTATATTTATATGTTTGCATATGATTGAGGCCATTATTTGTTTAGCTCACTTATCCAAATAAACCCTACCCTTTCAATTACCTTTGTTAGCCACTTTGAGCCTTTAAATCCCATTTGTTCTATATTTTACCACATTACTAGCCTTAAGTGGAAAAACAATTATATATCCCAAACTGGATCTTTGGTTAGCTTAAGATAGAATTGTGTGTGCTAATTAAGTATGGGAAATTGTGGGAACAAAAGATAATAAGGGAATGTGTCATGATAATATAATGGGAATTTGGATACCTACTCATGTGAAACTATAAGAATTAAAACTCTATGTGCATTGATAAGCCATGTTTATGTTTATGTTTATGTTGAAAAAAAAGTCCAAAAATACTCAATAAATAAATAAGGGGACAAAATCACCCCAATGCTGAGTCAAGCATTCAAAGATCAATGCATGTATGATAAAATCAAAATAAAAGATTGAAACATGAGTATGGAATGTGAAAGGAAATTTCTGGGTAGCTAGGTATGAATTTTAAAAGTTACATAGAATATATATAGGTTATGTTAAAGCTTGGGTTAATTAAAGATTCAATTTATAAGCTTACTTAGCCATATATGTATCCTTACCCTTACCTTGGCCCCATTACAACCTTGAAAAGACCTCATGATGTTTGCATTGGTATATTAAATGTTGTTGATTGATTAAGAGAAGAACAAAAATTAGAGAGCATGATTAGAGAAGGATAGAGTGATGACCATATACACTAGAGAGACTAGAGTGTACATACATCATTAGTGAGGGTTCCGTGCTTGAATTTCTATGTTCCCTGCTTTCATGAGCTATCTTCTTGCATTTTTATCTGTTCTTACTGTATAAGAATTGAGTTAGTGGAATTTGATTTGTAATTGTTTGAAGAGGCTTACTTACTTTTGATCAAGTGGACAAAAATCATATAGTTGCATTCATATATATAGGTTGCATTGCATTTCATAGGTTTTACTTGTTCTTACTCATTCATTTTATCTCCTTCAACTAAGCATGAGGACATGCTAATGTTTAAGTGTGGGGAGGTTGATAAAGCACTATTTTATGGTTTATATTGTGTTTATTTATGTGTTTTTATCATGATCTTTACCCACTTATTCATTAAATAAGCATGCATTTATAATTCCTTCCTAAAGTTATTGCATGATTAAAAACTTGCTTCCTAGAGAATTTTAATTATGTATTTTATTTCTCCTTTATCCCATTCGATGCGGTGATCTGTGTGTTAAGTGTTTCAGGCTTTATAGGGCATGAATGAGTTGGAGATTGGAGAGGAAGCTTGCAAAAATGGAAGGAACACAAGAAATTGAGGAGATGACCAGCGAGAAGTGACGCGGCCGCATGGATGACGCGACCGCGCGGCATGGAATAGCACGAGTGATGCGGCCGCATGGATGACACGACTGCGTGGCAAAGCAAAAATCCGAATGACGCGGCCGCATGGATGATGCGACCGCGTGACATGCGCGATCTGCATAATCTGCAGAATTGCTGGGTGCAATTTCGGGCCTTATTTTGACCCAATTTTCGACCCAGAAAAGCAGACTAGAGCCAGAGAACATGCAAAAACCAACAACAACATTCATTCTGCATAGTTTTAGTTTTTAGATCTAGTTTTCCTCTCCTCTAGGTTTTCTCTCTACACACTCATGGTTTTTAGGATTCGTTATTTTTCATTGTTTTTGCATTGGGATATTGAGAAGAGTTATTGCCTCATCAAGACTTCGATATTCTAGTTCGTTCTCTTTACTTGTCTCTTACTTTTCCATGTTTCTTAATTTACTTAATTTTACTATTGGATTATTTTAGCAATTATTAAATACAAGAATCACTTTTATTTTTAATTAATCTTTGATCATTATTTATCAAGTCTTTCTTTAATTCCCTTTCTTATGTTATGAATTTTGCATTTACAATGAGCGAGTAGTTCCCTAACTTGATGGGGAGTTGATTGAAAGAAATCCTTGAGTTGGGATGCTCAAGAGAAAGATTGTAATTGGGTTTATTGTTGGATTTCTCTCTAGTCACTAACACCAATCCTCCCAAGAGCGGATTGGAACTCGTGGATAGAACAACATTTCAACTTGTTTAACTTTCCCTTACTTAGTAAGGGACAACTAAACAGAATAACCCCCAATTATCAATTAATCTTGAGAGTACTGCAACAAGAACAGGGCTTCCAGCTAATCAACTCCCAGTCAAGGCTTTTATTTAAATTTATATAAATTCTCTAATTTAATTTTCTGCCATTCAACTCAAACCTTCTTGAAAACATCTTATTAACAAAATAGCACACTTTCCTGCAACTCGTTGGGAGACGACCTGGGATCCATACTCCTAGTATTTTTATTTTAATTTCTGTGACACCCTTCTAAATTGATAAGCGGATTTCTGGTTGGTTGAGACTATACTTGCAACGCATATTTTATAATCATTCTTAAATCGCCAATTTCCGCTCGCATCAATTGTGCAGGTGGACTTGTCTGTCATCCCATATAGAAGTTCTTTTCCTTTCCTTTTCCAGTGGCCATCCTGAAAGAAGAGGAAAAGAAGAAAAGTAACCCAGAAACAAAGATAGAAAACAAATAAAATATGGGTGTTAATGCCAAATAATAAGGGTCTCAATTACATGGTAGCTACAACATGCAAGTGAGAAAATTGTGGAAGCAAATGACATATCAATAGTGCAAAAGTTGCAGCAATGGGGAAAAAGGCAGTATAAATTCATGTCAATGCAAAAGGAGCACAGGTATCATAAAAATTTGCATTTGACAAATAAATAAAATCTCCCAATCAATGTAAAACAAGTCACTAAGCACCAAAATAATACTAGAAAAGACACAACAGTTGAATAAGAACACGTGACACCAATGTAAAAAGAATAACTTTAGAAAAGAAAATAAAAATATGCACAAAATTAAAATGCAGTGAATGAAGGTATGCAAATGCAATAGGAAAAATAGAATGAAAGAGAATAATGATGAGAAGATAAATAAACGAAGAAAAAGAAAGTAAGAAAGGAGGAAGAAGGAAAGAGAAAAGAGAGAGAAAAGGAGAAGAATGGAATCTGCGAAATGACACGTAAGCGTCGCCCACGCGTACGCGTGGGTGTGCAAAAAAAGAGGCGACGCTTACGCTTACGCGTGGGTGAGCAAGAATCCTGGTGACGCGTAAGCGTCGGTCACGCGTACACGTGACCACTGGTTGTGCTAAACGCACAGTACCAGCACTAAGGCAGCACAAATCTCGGCCAAATCACCCATTGACGCCGATCTGGCGATCCACGCATACGCGTCACTGACACTTACGCGTGGGGTGACTAAAATACGGGTGATACGCACGCGTCGCCCACGCCTATGCGTGGGTTGGCTCGTGCGCAAGGCACCCTTCCTGCACACCTCCGCATGACTTTCTGTAAGGTTTAGCGTCGCATGTGACGCGTGCACATGGTTCACGTGCACGCGTGGGACGCCCTTTTCTCCCCTTTTCTATTTTTTATTTATTTTTTTTTTTTTGCAAAATGCAGAATGCAAATGACTATGCTGAAATTATGAATGAACACGAATAAAAATAAAATAAAATAAAACTAAGAACAAAAAGGAAAGAATGTACCATGGTGGGTTGTCTCCCACCTAGCACTTTTAGTTATAGTCCTTATGTTGGACATTCGGTGAGCTCCTTGTCATGGTGGCTTGTGCTTGAACTCATCCAGGAATCCCCACCAGTATTTGTAATTCTAATAGCCTCCGGGATCCCACACTAGTTGCATAAATCCTTCAAGCAAGCTAAAGCAAGTGACAAGGCCCCAAGAGTGTTGATTGCTAGAATGAATTCCGGGGTCCCAAACCTTGCTTTTGCACCCGTCTTCTTGTTGATCATCATTTTTTCACTTGGGTGGTGAACAGTCGGAATTCTCACGGAGACATCCAAACAATTTCCTAGACCGATTCAATTGAGAATTATACCAACCCTTATACTTCAATTTAGAGCATGCAACCATAGTGAACCTTGCATGGAAACTCTTACCACTAACCATCTCCCTTTTACTCTTATAGCCACAAAGAGCTCTAAGTTTCCCATCCGTCTCAAGCAAAGCATATTCAAGTGGGCTAATTAAGCTTAGAGATGAAAGATTTACCCACTTGAATGAAGGAATGGACGGTGATGGCTTTGGGGGAGAGGTCTCCAACAACTTTGACAAGGTGATTTCCAGCTCCATTTCCTTGAGCTCTTCCTTGACAACTTCCACCTTCTTGCAAGTTTCTTCAATTTCAACCTCTTCCTCTTGGTAGCTTCCTTCCAATTCAATCTCTTCTTCATTGCTCACCAAGGGCATGAGAGGTTGTGTTTTTTCTTCTTTAGTCTCCATGTCTAGTCCAATAGGAGAGAGTTCAATTGTAGATAAGAATTCATCAATGATTGAATCCATCTCTTGATCATCCCCTTCAAAGTCTTCAACCATGATATGCCTTGGAGGTTGTACACCCTCCTCAACATCAAATTCAAACTCCTTAGAAGGGGGCTCTATGACTGGGCTTTCCCATGGACGTTCCGCATCTCCTAAGTCTTCGACCACTTCTTCCTTTTCAATGATTACGGCTTCCTCCAATTGTTCCAATACAAAGTCATGCTGCTCACTGTCCACCAGAGTTTCTAGTGTCTCCTTTATGCTACGTTCTTTATTAGATTCTCCACATGAAGCCATGGGGGTTCCTTGAGTGTCCGAACTTTGGGAAACTAATTGATTTATCGCTTGCTCCAATTGATGAAGGGTTGCATGAAATTGATCCACTGTTTCCTTGAGGTGAGCCTGTGATTCTTGGGTCGATGGATATGGACATGTTGCATATGGAAGTGGTGGTTCTTGGGAGTAATTGGATCAGAATTGGGGTGGATAAAGGTTAGGTCATATGGAGGTGAATGGTTGTAGGTGGCTTGTGAGTATGGTGGTTCAAAGCTATGTTGAGGAGGCGGTTCATAGGCATACGATGGGGCTTGTTGGTAACTACAAGGGGATCCACCATATCTATCATCTTGGTACGCACCTCGGAATGGCTCTTGACCATAGTAATTTGGTGGAGGTGGTTTGTCACGAAAGGGTCCACCATAACTATTGTCTTGGTATGCATCACAAAATGGTTGTTGGTTATAGCGCATTGGAGGGGGTTGTTTCCAAGAGGGTTGATCAAATCCTTGTGGTTCCTCCCATCTTTGATTCTTCCAACCTTGATGCCTATTTTCATTCTAGTTTCTATTCCTTACAACAACATTGGAACCAAACTTGAAACCAAAGGGGTGAGAATTCATAGTAGCTAAAGAAAATAAAAATTAATAAAAATTCATGAAAATAAACTCCTAAAACTAAAAACACTAGCAAAAAAACGAAAAAGCAAATATTTACAATAACAAATAATAAGGCACACATTTGCAATTCCCCAGCAACGGTGCCATTTTGACGAACAGATTCTTGCTAGTAAAAAATTTTATAAAAATAAAGTCTCGTTGTAAGTATAGTTTCCAAACCAACAAAGAATCCTTTCATACAAAAGTTTGGTTGTGACAAGTAACAAAACCCAATAAAATTTATAACCGAAGTATTTAAACCTCGGGTCGTCTCTCAAGGAATTGCAGGGAAGTATGATTTATTATTGGTTATAAAAAAAGGTATATTTTTGGGTTTTTAAAATAGGGAACAGGAAAATAAACTGGCAATAAAGTAAATTAATTATCATGAAAACCAGTGCAAGGTATAAGAACTGGAAATCCCATCCCAGTTATCATTATCAAGTGTGATGAGAATTGTTTATTGCTCCTACTTAGTTAACCCTTACTAAATAAAGGAAAGTCAAGTAGACTAATTAATTTGATTCCTCAAGTCCTAGTCAACTCTTGTGGAAAGACTAGCTTTAGAGGGATCCAAATCAATCAGAAAATCCCAATTTTCAATCAACAGCTAAGTTTGATAACTCAAGTGTCACCAATTACTCAACCAAAGCAAAGGGGGAAAAATCTAAATTATTTATATCATAAATAGAAGAAAGCAATCATAAATCTGAAATATCTCAATGTGTATTAAATAAGAAAATCAATTCTAACATGGAATTTATAAATCAAATTGGGAAAATAAACAAACTAAAGTAATAGAATAAATAAAATAGAAGAAAACATAAATTAAAGGAACATTGAACCTGGAATGAAGAAAACAAAGAAATCATAATCCTAAAACCTAAGAGAGAGGAGAGAGCCTCTCTCCCTAGAAAACTACATCTAAAACCTAAAATTGTGAATATGAAAGTTGTATTAATGAATGGATTGATTCCCCCACTTTATAGCCTCTAATATGTGTTTTCTAGGCCAAAAATTGGGTCAAAAACAGCCCAGAAATCGCCCCCAGCGATTTCTGATACGTCCAGCACGCGGCAAAGTCACGCGTGAGCGTCGTCCACGCGTATGCGTGGATTGAGTTTTCTCCAGGTCACGCGTGTGCGTGATTCACGCGTGCGCGTCACCTATATTCAAGGAAGCTATGGAAAATTATATATCGTTACGAAGCCCCGGATGTTATCTTTCTAACAAAACTAGAACCGCATCATTTGGATCTCTGTAGCTCAGGTTATGGTCGATTTAGTACCTAGAGGTCAGGCTGGACAGCTCAGCAATTCCTTCGGTTTCTTGTATTCCTTCCACTTTTGCATGCTTCCTTTCCATCCTCTAAGCCATTCCTGCCCTGTAATCTCTGAAAGCACTTAACACACATATCAAGACATCGAATGGTATAAAGGAGAATTAAAATATACAAATTAAAGATCTCTAGGAAGCAAGTTTTCAACCATAAAACAAAACTAGGAAGGGATTGTAAAATCATGCAATTTCATGAATAAATGTGAGAATAATGGATAAAATCCACTCAATTAAGCACAAGATGTACCACGAATTAGTGGTACATCAACTCTCTTAGTTTAGCTCTTTTTGATTCTTGAACACAGCTTTTAGAGTCTTGACCGTGACTGATGAGCGGATAATTTATACGCTTTTTGGCATTGTTTTTACATAGTTTTTAGTATGATTTAGTTATTTTTTAGTATAATTTTATTATTTTTTAAATAAAAATCACATTTCTGGACTTTACTATGAGTTTGTGTGTTTTTCTGTGATTTCAAGTATTTTCTGGCTGAAATTGAGGGACTTGAGCAAAAATTAGATTCAGAGGCTGAAGAAGGACTGCAGATGCTGCTGGATTCTGACCTCCCTGCACTCAAAGTGGATTTTCTAGAGCTACAGAACTCCAAATGGCGCACTCTCAATTGCGTTGGAAATTAGACATCCAGGGCTTTCCAGCATCATATAATAGTCCATACTTTGCCCGAGTTTAGATGACGCAAACTGGCGTTCAACGCCAGTTCCATGTTGCATTTTGGAGTTAAACGCCAGAAACAGGTTGCATAGTGGAGTTAAACGCCAGAAATAGGTTACAAACTGGCGTTCAACTCCAAGAGAAGCCTCTACACGTGTAAAGCTCAATGCTCAGCCCAAGCACACACCAAGTGGGCCCCAGAAGTGGATTTCTGCATCATTTAGTCATTTCTGTAAACCCTAGTAACTAGTTTAGTATAAATAGGACTTTTTACTATTGTATTTGAATCTTCGGATCATCTTTGATCAATTTTATGCTATCTTAGACCTTTATGGGGGCTGGCCACTCAGCCATGCCTGGACTTTGCTCTTATGTATTTTCAACGGTAGAGTTTCTACACACCATAGATTAAGGTGTGGAGCTCTGCTGTTCCTCATGAATTAATACAAAGTACTATCGTTTTTCTATTCAATTCAAGCTTATTCCGATTCTAAGATATTCATTCGCACTTCAATATGAATGTGATGATCGTGACAGTCATCATCATTCCCAACCTATGAAGGCATGCCTGACAACCACTTCCGTTCTACCTTAGATTGAATGAATATCTCTAGGATTCCTTAATCAGAGTCTTCGTGGTATAAGTTAGAATCCATGGATAGCCATTTTTGAGATCCGGAAAGTCTAAACCTTGTCTGTGGTATTCCGAGTAGGATCTGGGAAGGGATGGCTGCGACGAGCTTCAAACTCGCAAGTGTTGGGCGTAGTGCCAAACGCAAAAAGATCAATGGATCCTATTTCAGTATGATCGAGAACCGACAGATGATTAGCCATGCAGTGACAGCGCATTGGACCATTTTCACTGAGAGGACAGGATGTAGGCATTGACAACGGTGATGCCTAACATACAGCTTGCCATAGAAAGGAGTATGAATGATTGGATGAAGACAATAGGAAAGCAGAGGTTCAGGAGGAACAAGTATCTTCATGCGCTTATCTGAAATTCTCACCAATGAATTACATAAGTATCTCTATCTTTAATTTACGTTTCATTTATATTTTAATTATCAATTCACCATAACCATTTGAATCTACCTGACCGGGATTTACAAGATGACCATAGCTTGCTTCAAGCCGACATTCTCCGTGGGATCGACCCTTACTCACGTAAGGTTTATTACTTGGACGACCCAGTGCACTTGCTGGTTAGTTGTGCGAAGTTGTGACAAAGAACTAAGATTATGAACGTGCGTATTAAGTTTTTAGCGCCGTTACTAAGGAATGAACCGTCACAATTTCTGTGCACCAGTGACCCTAAGTACTTTATTTTCCAGTATTACCACCGAATACATAAATGCCACAGACACTTTAACTGGGTGAACCCTTTCGGATTGTGATTCAGCTTTGCTAGAATCCCCAGATAGACGTGTCCAGAGTTCTTAATCACACTTTTTTTGCTTTGAATCACGACTTTAACCGCTCAGTCTCAAGCTTTTCACTTGACACCTTCACGTCACAAGCACATGGTTAGGGACAGCTTGGTTGAGCCGCTTAGGCCAAGATTTTATTCCTTTAGGCCCTCCTATCCATTGATGCTCAAAGCCTTGAATCCTTTCTACCCTTGTCTTTTGGTTTAAAGGGTTATTGGCTTTTTCAATCTGCCCACCTTTTCCTGCATTTTTGGGCAGTAATGGATTTTTCTCTTTATTATTTATTTTTTCGCCATTTTTTTCTTTCTTTTTCGCATGCATTAAATTTTTTTTTTGCAACATGCTTTTACTTTTTCTTTTTGCTGCTTTTTCTTTCTTCAAGAATCAATTTTTGTATTTTTCAGATTACCAATAATACTTCACTTTCATCATCATTCTTTCAAGAGCCAACATTCTAGAATTCCAACTTCAAATATGCACTTTTTATTCATACATTCAAAAAACCAAAGCAATGCCACCATATCAAAATAAATGAACTATTCTTATTATAAACTTGAAATTCATGTATCTCTCAATTCTTTTCAAATAAATTTTCTTTTAAGTAAGGTGAGAGATATATGGACATTTTATAACTTTAAGACATAAATGCAAATGATCATGCAGTATGAACAATAGAACAGACATAAAAAAAATATAACAGTAAACAGAAAAGTAGCATAAGAGAATGAGTTAAAGAGAATGAATCCACCTTTAATGGTGGCAGCTAGTGCTCCTCCTTGAGGATCTAATGTAGTGCTTGATCTCTTCAATGTTACTCCTCTGTCTTTGGTATTATACTTAAGAGTGGTAGGAGTCACAGGAGTCACAAAGCAAATCTTTTGCAACACCAAACTTAAGAGTTTTGCTCGTCCTCGAACAAATATGACCAATGGGAAAGATGCTGTGGGACCCAGTGGTTCTGAGAGGCTAGGAATTTAAGAATCCCTGCCCTCTGCATTGGCATTGAATGCCCAGGGTCTGCTCCCTGGTTGGCATTCAACGCCAGCTATGCTGCCCATTGGGGGCGTTGAACGCCCAGCCAGTGCTTCCTAGCTGGCGTTTAACGCCAGTAACACTCCATCCAAAGTGTGCTGTTTTCACTACTTAACATTTTTGCTCTGTTCTTACTGCTGCACATGATCATGACCCTGCAGAAAATGACTAGAAAAACAAAATTAAATTAAAGAAAACATAAATAATAACTATGGTTGGGTTGCCTCCCAACAAGAGCTTCTTTAATGTCTTTAGTTGGACTTCACTGTACTTAACTTAGTGCCAGTGTTGAGCCTCCTGGCTTTATATCTCCTTCAAGGTAATGTTTAACTCTCTGTCCATTGACAGTGATCCTATTTTCAGGATCTTTACCTTGAAGTTCTATGTGCCTATAAGGTGATACACTAGTAATCACATAGGGTCCCTTCCAACGGGATTTGAGTTTCCCAGAAAATAATTTGAGTCTTGAGTTGAAGAGCAGGACCTTCTGTCCTGGTTCAAAGACTCTAGAAGATATTTTCTTGTCATGCCACCTTTTCGCTTTTTCCTTATAGATCCTTGCATTTTCAAATGCAGTTAAGCGGAATTCATCCAACTCATTTAGTTGGAGCAGCCGTTTCTCTCCTGCGGCTTTAGCAGCAAGGTTGAGGAATCTAGTAGCCCAATAGGCCTTGTGTTCTAGTTCTACTGGTAAATGACAGGATTTCCCATATACCAGCTGATATGGTGAAGTTCCAATGGAGGTTTTGAAAGCTGTTTTGTATGCCCACAAAGCATCATCAAGCTTTCTAGCCCAATCCTTTCTATTGGCACTTACTGTCCTCTTTAGGATTCACTTTAGTTCTCTATTTGAGACTTCAGCTTGTCCATTTGTTTGGGGATGATACGGTATTGCTACTTTATGGCGAACTCCGTAACGGCTTAAGATAGAATCCAGCTGTCTCTTGCAGAAATGAATACCTCCATCACTAATTAGTGTTCTAGGGACACCAAATCTGCTGAAGATGTTCTTTTGGAGGAACTTCATTACTATTCTGCTGTCATTAGTGGGTGTTGCTATTGTTTCAACCCATTCAGACACATAGTCTACTGCCACAAGGATGTAGGTGTTTGAGTATGAAGGTGGGAAGGGTCCCGTGAAATCTATACACTACAACAGAAAAGCAAAGCGGCGGCGGTTATTTTGGGGGGTTGCAGCGGTTATAACCGCCGCTAGAATAAGCTCCCGACAGCGAGCAAAACGCGGCCAGGTCAACCGTCGGCACAGTAGCGGCGGCGGTTTTGAAGAACCACTGGAATAACCGCCGTCAGTGTCACTCGGTGAATCGGAGCGTTAATTAACGGCTAATTAACCCATAAATGAGAATTTATTCTAGAAAGCCAAAAATATTATTTTTATGGCTAAATGTGATAGAGGAGAGTGAGACGAGAATTTCGGTACTAATTTTATAGAAATCGGACCAAGATTGGACCGAACGGACCAAACTGGGCCAACCGGATCCAAAGTGGGCCCTTGGCCCAACTAAGCTAAACCAAATCCCTAGTTTTCAGCACTCTCTCTCCTCACAACACACAAACACACGCTGAAATTGATTTGGAGGGGGGAAGAACACTCTCAAGTTCTCTCCCTTGGTTGATCTTCAAACCACCATAACTTTTGATATAGAGCTCCGATCGCTGCACCGTTTACGGCCACGCGTTCACCGCGGAGAGCCCTACAAAACCCATACAATCAATCTTAAGGTAAGCCACGTTTTTTTCTTTGAAATTCCAGCCCTTGTTTTCGAGTTTCATGAATGAAATGTTGAGATTTTGGGCTCTTTGATGTTATAGGACCCAACTCTCTTGAAGGAGAAGGTTAATCTTGTCTCCTTGGACCTTGGGTGTGGTAAAATTCTCAACCCTAGTGTAATTTGTTGTTCTATGATGTTGGGTATTGAGATGTTGTGTATAGGTATGATGATTGTGGCTTAGGTTGTGTATATGTGAAAGTTGGAGCTTGATTGGTGATTTTGGGAAGCTTGGGAGAGGGTTTTGTGTGATAAAATTTGTTCTTGGAGGTGTTGAGACCTTGAGAGCTTGTGGACAAGTGGTTTGGAAGTGCTCCGGTTGAGCTTGGAAAATCGGCTAAGGTATGGTCTCAGTTTCTCGTATCTAATATGTAATGTGGTAGGAAATACTTAGGCTAGAGGCCCTAATATAGGCATTGAATGGTTTATGTTGTTAAATGGTTGAGATATATGATGTGATCATATATGTGATTATGAATATTGATGCCTTGATTTTGTGATATATGATAAAATGCATGTTGTGATATATGCTTGATGAATGATTAAGGTTGAATTGGTGGGTGGTACCATGCTGATGGTGAGTATGATGTTGATTATGTATAATGATGGTTGATTGGAAATGGTATTATTGAAAATTGGGATGAGGGAGGATGTATGACATGATATTGTGTTTGTCCTTTAGCCATTTGATTGAGAAGTGTTAAAAGGGTTGGATGGTGATTTTGGGAAATTTGGTAAAATGTCAATGTGTGAGTTGAGGATAGCTTGATGTTGATTTTGGTATATTTTGATTGATTTCAAAGAAAAGGGATGAAATTGGCATGTTTTGATTGATTTTGAAAAGAGTTGAAAGTGGCTTGTTTTGAAAATGGCACTTTATGGTTTTGTATGAAAACATGGTTTTTGGGTATACTTTGACGGGACATAACTTGGACTACGGATCTTTGATTTGTGCCAAATCTATTTAGAAATGAAATTGGACCCGGGATATCCATGCCGTTTGAAGAACGGGTGAAAAACGATTTAAAATGAGAAAGTTATGTCCGTCGGAAGATTGGGGGTTGAATTTATAAATTCTGCAGCTTTTAACTTAGAAAATTTTTTAGCAGAATGACCCTCCGCGCGTAGGCGCACTTGGCACGTACGCGCCGTTCTTCAAGAAAGCACCATCCACGCGTGCGCATGGTGTGCGCGGGCACGTCGATGCGCTGCACCAAATGTCCAGCTATTTTCCCGAGAGTTGTGCCAGAGTTGTGCCAGTTTTGTGCCTGGGGCGCAAGAGCACCCACGCGTACGCGTGGTTGACGCTCGCGCGTCGTTTGGCTATTTTTCAACCCGCGCGTCCGCGCATATGACGCTTGCGCGTTGATGAGATTTTGTGGCCATCCACGCGTGCGCGTAGAGTGCGCGTACGCGTGGCCCTGTTTTCATCCCAAAGTTGATTTTTGAGTTTTAAAAGCCAAATTTCATACTTCTAAGCCTTCGATCTCACCACTTATGTCTTAAATCATTATAATATGCCTAGCAATGAGGCAAGGGGCTAGTAAATGTGGTAACTTACGAGTGAAGTAACGGAAAAATGAATGATCAATGAGGATCAAAGATGATTATGTGAGATGCGGAGGATGGCGGTGGAAGTGCTTGTTGTGCCATGGGCCGAAGGGCCGTAATTGTTTATGAATTGGCTGGATATAGATTTAACCGTGAGCCGGATGGCTAGATTATTGCCGTGTTACGGCGGAGTCATGATTATGGCTAAGTATAAATGCATATATGCTGTTGAATGAATTGTGAATGTTTGCACTTCCACCATCGGAGATGAGGGTTTCCCTGGGATGAAGCAGTGGCTAGCCACCACGTGCTCCAGGTTGAGACACGAAGCTCTTTTGACCCTATGTCGTAAGTGTGGCCAGGCACTGTGAAAGGCCCGGATGAGCTCGCCCCCGTAAATATTCACCAGTGAGGTGATGGATATGGATCATGATTATGATCAAGTTTATGATGAGTATAACTCGAGTTAGGGATGCATGACAGAGGGACAGTCCAATGGTTAGCTACCAAGACTTGTCGGGTAGGCTCTATAACCAACAGATGATATCATCAGCTACTAGGGACAGGCATTCATCATATGCATACTATATGAATTGTTTGAGATTGCCTATTTGACTGCATATTACTTGCTAATTGTCTAAATGCCTTATCTGTTCCTATTTGTAAATCTCTTGTCTGATATAACTGTGTTTGCTATATTATACTCCTGCTGGTGGTTGGGAGGTCTGAAGGTATTGGAAAGGGAAGTATTAGTTAGACTGAAGGATCTTTAGTCAGTTGCCACTTACGGTTTAGTTTGTCTATAAGCTTTGATATTATCTGGAGGAAGTTCTAGGATTGCCTTCGGCTTTCCTCTATTATCAAGTATTATATATGTGGAAAATGTTACCATGCTGGGGACCTCTGGTTCTCACCCATGCGGATTTTGTGGTTTTCAGATGCAGGACGTGAGGTTTCTCGCTGAGGCATACTGGAGACTTCTGGATTAGCGAAGATCCTTTGTTTTCGGGACTCCGTCTTGGTTTATATATCTTGTTTAGATACCTTTATCTCCACTAAATAATACAAACTGTGATGACTCCTCTTATAGGAGATTTTTGGAGAATAGGGTTCTGTATTTGTGTCCCTTTGGGTTTCCTTTGGGGTTTCCTTATTTTATTATATGTATATATATATTGCTATGCTCGGACCGGTTATCTTCGCATCCGGATTTGAGTTTTTATATTCCCGTTTTTGACACTCGTTTGTATATATATAATCTCGCGTTAACTTATCATTTGCTCGTTGCGTTATCGATCGGAGTGTTGTGCTTTCGAGTTGCGATTTTTGTTTACCCCTTTTTCTACAAAGGCTCCTAGTTATAATCCTTATTCACAGTACTATACGTACTAGATTTTTGTTTTAGAGGTCGTAATACCTTGCCATCTCTAGATTATGACTTAAGCATAAGACTCTGTATGGTAGGGTGTTACAGTCTACTGCCACAAGGATGTAGGTGTTTGAGTATGAAGGTGGGAAGGGTCCCGTGAAATCTATACACTACAACAGAAAAGCGAAGCGGCGGCGGTTATTTTGGGGGTTGTAGCGGTTATAACCGCCGCTAGAATAAGCTCCCGGCAGTGAGCAAAACGCGGCCAGGTCAACCGTCGGCACAGTAGCGGCGGCGGTTTTGAAGAACCGCTGGAATAACCGCCACTATGCGCTTGAACCAGGCAGAATAGGTATAACGCCACAAAAATTAAAATTTTAGTTACCGTTGATTATTCACGGCGGTTTTGAACGCCGCTAAAAGGTTGACAGGAACTTCTAAAATGAATTTCGTGGCGGTTTTTAACCGCCGCAAAAACTGCAGCATGTTTTTTTTAAAAAATAAACAAATTTTTATATAAACTAATTCCTAATGCTTGGATCCTAATAGAAAAAATAACTATTACAAATATTAAAATCTACAATTCAAAGTAAAATAGAAAAATTAACCAAAATAATATGAACATTGCATTTCAAAATATAATATATACTTAATAAGTCTTACATAATCATAAATCCAACACGATCAGTGTTTAACACCTATATTTACATCTCAAAGTAAATTCAAATAACGCAATACTAAAATTGAATTAGAAAAGAATTTTGCTACTAATATTTAACTAAGCTAAAAGCCTAAAATAAAGAGTTACTTTGATAAATAAAAATCTTCAGTCACTTCAATTATAAAATTCTACAACTACTTCATGGAGTAGTAAAAGGTGACTTTGTCTCTATTGGAGAGTCTGCAACCTAGGATTAAAAATAAAAAAAATGTTAGAATAAAAACAAAGACCATTAAATAATTTAAGCCTAACATGAAAAGGCATAAGCCATCTGCACAAATTAAGAAAATGAACAATAATAACTAAATCATTATTTTACTAAATCATGCACAATGAAAGATTTAGGAAAAAAAACCTATATATAATATTTATCCCATTATTCGTAGTTGTAGGAAAGTCATGTGGCACTTTTTCACCCATACAATGATTAATGAAATATGTCACCTGGGCTTGTAATAAAGAAATTGTTGCTTTATTCTCTTGTAATTCTACTTTCATAGAGTGAAATTTAGCCATATCAAAGTTATGATTGCATGAAAAAGATACCCCTCCTAAACTATTAGAAGATTTTATGACTTGGGATGGACAAACACCAGATCCTACACCTCTAACACGACCCGGGTGTTCTTTTCCAAATAACTTGATATATGCATCATCAGTAGAACTCTCATTAGCTTGAATCAAAGTTAATTGTTCCTATAGTAAAAATTTGAGAAATACATCATCAGTAGAATAATCTTCATTATCATTAACAAATAAAGCCAAAATAAAGTGAAAGTGCTTACAGTTTTCTCACTAGCCTCATCATTAACAAAAGATCCATCCTTCTTCTTATGACTAATTGGATACATTTCAACTCTAGTAAAAACTCTCTTATTTGCAGTTTCCTATCAATTCAATAAATGGGAATTCAATATCAACGCATGTAAAAATTAAATAACATAATATTATCCTGATAAGGACTCAATCACAAACCAACTCGTGTTTCTTCCTAGCAATTGTCTTAGATCCGAGTGTATGAGGAATTATTTATTTTTCTCGATTACTTGCATTTTTCTCACACATTTCCTACACATGCAAATTCAATTAGCAACTTGTCAATATAAAGTGAAATATAGAATGTGTGTTCATACAATTACCTGAGTTCTGGACTTTAATCTATAATCAATAAAAGTTGCCCATTGCTCCAAGCTGACTCCAACTCCTTTTGGTAACAACGCTATATTTTGCTCCCTAGTAAGATTCTAATTATTATTGTCATTAAACAATTTGCATCTATCATCTTTCCACTTCCTGCCAAGATTTTGTAGTGTGTACTTCTTTTGCTGTCCATCATCAACTTTAAAGAATCTTTACATAGTATAAACATAAAAATAATTAACCTGAATAATTGTAACATAGACTTACATGTAAAATTATTTAAACTTATTAATAACTAAAATTGGAACATAATTCACAAAAATGTTCAAAGACTCATGCTATGCCCAATTGCCAATCTGAGATGCAGGAAATTTGTCACTTCAATGCTCGGTCTAACATTCAATCTCAAAGGAAATTAAAAATAATACCCGAAAATATCATATTAGAATTGCTCTAATAATTAACCAGGAAGTTAATTATTGGCATAATATGGCACCAAGGAAGTTAATTATTAGCATATCAGAACCACAAAATGTAATTTACAACTAAAATAATAGCATAATATGGCCATAAGAGGCATGCAGCATAAAAAAATTATGGCACCAAGGAATGCTCAGAAGTATAGACCAAAAATCAATCACCTCCTGTACAATACATATTTATTAGCATGAGCTAGGTAATATTTCTAGAAGACAACTCAACAGAAAATTAGCGCTTCTTTGATTTGTAGTTTTATTTTCAATTCTTAATTTTAGTTCTTGTTTTTCCAAAATTTTATAAATGAAAAATTAAAATTTAACAAAATAAGATTTAATTTTTTAATAAAATTGTAAAATAAAATTATTAAAAATAATAAGTCTAACATGAACAAAGAGCTTCATCAGCAAATTGTTCGATAGTGGTGCACTTATGCACATTGGGAGAAGTAATATATTTTACATATTTATCTAAATAAAAAAGCCAGGAAAGCACATAGTAAAACAGTGAATGCCTGAAAATCGAATAGAGAGGTTCATCAGCAAATTGTTTGATAGTGGTGCACTTATGCATATTGGGAGAAGTAATATACTTTACATATTTATCTAAATAAAAAAGCTAAGAAAGCACATAGTAAAACAATGAATGCCTAAAAATAAAATAAAATAAAATAAAATAAAAGACAAGTTTCTTGCCTCCAATAAAAAGAAACACAGAACCAATTTTTAAATTTGTTTTTTCATTTATAAATTTGACAACATAAAATTTAAACATCAATTATTTTTCTGATAACAACAAAAACAAAAGGGTAGAAGTAAAAAGAAGGATGAAGAAAGAGAAGAATGAAATTAACTTTAATGTTAGTGAAATAAAGTTGATTATCTGATTACCTAACCAGGCACATTCAATAGTTAAATAAATAAAGCATCGAATATCTGGTGAGTGGCCAATACAGATTTAATTAAGAGATTTAGCTAGCTAGGAACTTTTTTATGAATAACCCATCTTCAATTATTCAAAAAAAGAAAATATAGGATAAAGACATTGGTACATACCTAACTAATATTAGGCTAGGGGACGTTTATTTTCATTAATAAATAACAGCTAAAATTGTCCTAGGATGATACAATAGCAGAACATAGGAGTTCATGTATTGAAAATAATTAAATTATTATTAAATAATTAAATAAAAAAGAACTTGAATAATATCCCTATAGGCTCCATTTCTGTATGACTCTGTTGGAACCAAAGGCCATTTCTCATAACTTATAGGAAAGTTCTTGAAATTTCCAGCAACAACTCCTAAAAACAAGCCTAAAAGTCCACCAGATTCACCAATCGGTTGGCCATGCTCATTCCAATGCACAATAATTTTAGTTCTATGAGACAGCATCCACACATCTTTCAACCTTAAGTGACCTTCCTTAATCATTCCATTTGCATCTATCAAATTATTCAAGTCGTATACCATACATTATTATACTTCCTTCCTTGTAGAAATTTAAATATACAGTGCTATAATTAAACTAAATTTAACAATGTACCTTCCAAATCAACTATCCAGTACTTATTGGACTTTCTTTCTTGTACATCTAATTGAACATGTGGAACTTCTGAACCAGCAGATAAAGTAGGTTCAGGCTCTATGGATTCAGAGGACTCATTTTGATCAACGGATGGTGAATCATTAAACTCATGAGTAGATGTATTCTCACGTGAAGAAACAATCTTTCTCTTAGTCATTTCTACAATGTATCAAGAGATATTAAGATTAATATATCAATAACATAATGAAAATGAAATAATAGTACTTAATTTAATCAACCAACAACCAAAGAAATAAGAAACTACTAAATCAAACTATTAAGTATATGTAATAAAACATAAAATTATGAAAGAAAACAATACATAACACTCTATGACTTGCAACTAAAGACTTACATTACTCTAAACATTCTTCGTCTATAATTGATCTTGCTAATGGTACATGTGAAATGTTATCTGGAAAAATTGTCCCAAATCTTGTGATGGATAACCCACATTGTCATAAATTATGTCTTCATCCTCATTGCCCATATCATATAAGTCTCTTGGCTTTACTTGAATTGGTATGCTCCAACCTTTTTCTTTCTCATCCTCCACATAATAAACCATTTGAGCTTCGTTAGCCTTAATATATAGCTCATCATCCTCATGCTCACCAGTATGTATCAATCTACTAAAGTTGATTGAGGTAAAACCTAACTTATCTACTTTCATGGCCCTTGGGTTTGTGGTATTAGCCCATTCACATTTAAACAAGGTTACAAAGAATATACCATCATAATTAAGTTCAATGATGTCGACTAACTTTCCATAATAAGGAACTTCTCCAAACCTCATATTGGGATCACTATTGCGGGAGTAGCTTCTTGTTCTAAATGTCCCAAAAATACTACTGTTTTGAGTTTTTAAACCTTTTTCACGTTTTACAGTCCTAAACTTGTATCCATTGACATTATATGCAAAAAATCTTCTTGCTTGGTCAATCAGCCCTTTTGCAAGACTAAAAAATACCGTTCTCTTAGATTCTTCAATTTTATCAAGATCTCGAACAATCTAAGAAAGTATGACGAATTTTTTATCAACTTCATATGATGAAAATTGAAAAAAAATAACTTCAGAGAGGAAGAATTTGACTCACACGGGTAGAGAACTAACTTGCAAACTCTCTATGAACTTTCTTGTCTATCTTTGATGTATTTCTTGTACGACTTCTTAATTGCTTTCATACAATGTTTCTAAACTCCCTACAGATGTCTTAATATTAGGATTAAAAGTCATTAAAAGAATCTTACTTATATGCATTAGAACATGCTGAAATACTCACTGGAGATAGTTGTCAACTATGGAGCAATTAGTTAACACATGTCTATGAGCTTGTAACTTTTCAGTGGCTGTTAAAGTGAAATATGAGAAAACACCAAGTGGTTTACCTACTTGAGGGAACAAAGTATCTAACCAAGAATTTGATTCTTCATGGGTTGGTTCATCATCAACTCGGCGAGGTTGATTCCATCTAGTCTCAATGTTCTCTAAATATCTGGAGCAAAATGTAAGAAATTCTTCCATTAAGTATCCTTGTACTATGGATCCTTCTGGTTGTGCTTTGTTACGTACATATGACTTCAAGTATCTTAAATACCTATCCAGGAATGAAGATTAAATACTATCCAACAAAGTTATAAATAACGATCTAAGCTAATAATTTTACCTCTCAATAGGGTACATCCATCTATAATGGACAGGGCCTCCAAGTTTAGCTTCTTCTACAAGGTGCACCATCAAGTGAACCATAATTGTGAAGAATGAAGGAGGGAATAACATTTCCATGTGGCATAACATGATGACAATTTGATCTTGCAACTTTTTCAAAGAGGGGGCACTTAACGCTTTACCACATAATTGTCTAAAGAATGAACACATCTCAATAAGCACTGCAGAGACCTCATCAGGTAGCCCTGTTCGCATGGCTAATGGTAAAATTGCTCCATAAGTATATGACAATCAAGAATTTTTAGCACCCTACTCAACTTAAGAGACTCTAGGTCAATGCACCTTGATATGTTGCTTGCATAACCATCAGGAACAGTAACGTTTTTCAAAGTTGTCAAGAATCTCTTCTTATCCAAATTGTTCAGAGTATAAATTGCTGGAGGTGCACAATAGAGAAGGTGCACAACAGAGAACATGGAAGAGAAGTAGTGGATAGGAAATCAGCTGTTTTAAGTCCATGCAAAGAACTAATTTCATCCATCTTATTTGAGTACTCATGAACTATTTTATTTTATAAAAGTTTGTAAAAGCTAAATAACTCACATATGAATATATAAAGAGACACGAAACTAACAAATAACTGTATAATGAATCAAGCTTTTTGGACCTCTAAATGTGTGTGCATGTGTTCTGTTTCTAATCAAAGAAAAGCATGTAAAGTAATAATAAAAAATACGAAACTAAAGAAACCGCAGAACTCACATCTTTAAATCTTGAATCCTTTTAATTACTCTTCCTAAGATCTCATAATGTCAATCTTCCTTACCAATGAATACATCAATAGAAAACAGGGCTAGCATTCATAATAAAATAAATAATAAATTTTTGCTAACTTTAATTATCAATAATCGTCAACAAAATTCGACAAATCTTAAAATACTAATGAATCCATAATTTCATCCATCTTATTAAGTACTTATGAACTATTTTATTTTATAAAAATTTGTAAAAGCTAAATGACTCACATATGTATATATAAAGAGGCACGAAACTAACAAATAACTGTATAATGAATTAAGCCTTTTGGACCTCTAAATGTGTGTGCATGTGTTCTGTTTCTAATCAAAGAAAAGCATGTAAAGTAATAATAAAAAACACGAAACTAAAGAAACCACAAAAATCACTTATTTAAATCTTGAATCATTTTAATTACTCTTCCTAAGATCTCATAATATCACTCTTCCTTACCAATGAATACATCAATAGAAAACAGGGCTAGCATTCATAGTAAAATAAATAATCCATTTTGCTAACTTTAATTATCAAAACTCATCAACAAAATTCGACAAATCTTAAAATACTAATGAATCCATAATTTCATCCATGTTATTTGAGTACTCATGAACTATTTTATTTTATAAAAGTTTGTAAAAGCTAAATGACTCACATGTGTATATATAAAGAGGCACGAAACTAACAAATAACTGTATAATGAATCAAGCCTTTTGGACATCTAAATGTGTGTGCATGTGTTCTGTTTCTAATCAAAGAAAAGCATGTAAAGTAGTAATAAAAAATACAAAACTAAAGAAACTGCAGAAATCACTTTTTTAAATCTTGAATCCTTTTAATTACTATTGCTAAGATCTCATAATGTGAATCTTCCTTACCAATGAATACATCAATAGAAAACAGGGCTAGCATTCATAATAAAATAAATAATCCATTTTTGCTTACTTTAATTATCAATATTCATCAACAAAATTCGACAAATCTTAAAATACTAATAATTATTACCTGTGCCAAAGTTAGTCTTGACTCAATTTGGCTTCCTTTGCTAAGAATATAGACCAGAGAGGATAACTATTTTAGCTTAAAACCTGCAAAACCCAATTAATCAAACAAATTAAATACCTCTCTGATATATGTGCGTGGTGGTTTCTTTGGAGTTTTATTATTCCATTGTAGTCAAATTCTACCTATAATCAGTTTTGGATCTATTTTTTCTTGTGTTTTGTATCTCATATTTTGCTTCTTTTTTTGTTTGTCATGATTATTGTTCTCTGCAGAATTTTTACTTTGCTCACAAATAAACAAACACACCATTCCTTCTTCTCTTAGTTTCTCATTTTAATTCATAATTTAGAAATCAATTGAGAACTAATTTAAACAGAAAATATAATTACATATGCAACTCCGAACCCAATGATAAATTCATCAATGAAATTACACAAATTGACTACAAATCAAATCACATAAAGAGCTTCTTCAAGCACACTACTTCATCGGACAATTTACTGTTATTAGTTTCAAGCTAGATTGTCTTTTAATTAACACATTATTAAGTAATAAGTACGAATTCCTCCTAATATCAAAAAAAAAAGTACGAATTCCTCTTTACAATTTATATCCAATAAACCCCTAAATTCCTACTAGTAGAGAAAGAGACAGAGTAACCTTAAATTGCAGAAATTGCTGACTTTCAGGAGAGAAATTCGTGCATTCTCAAAGTGATGAACAAGAAGGATAAACAACTAGATAATAAGATAATGGGTTATCAGTGATTATTAACTACAAGAAGGATAAAATTGAATCAGAAAAGAACAAAGAAAAACACAATTATCTTACCAGAGACAGGAACAAATGCGTATGGTTTTGCTAAGCCATGATTTGTTGCAGATTTTCATTCTGCACGAAGAAGTTTTGTTCATTGGAATTGGGGTTCTGGGCACCGAGCTAGGTTTTGGAAGAATGAAGAACTGAGGTAATGGCGGATAGTGGGTAGTGGAGCTAGCGAGAAGTGCGAATGAAAGAGAAATTAGGCGGTTTAATCATAGAATGGCGCGAATTCCACAAACCGCCGTGGAGCGAAAATGATGGCCGCCGCTGGGTTAGTTCTTCAGAGGCGGGTTGCTCTCAACCGCTGGTATGTGAAATTAGGGTAGCAGCGACGGCGGTTCTAGTTGACCGCTCCCCTAATATAGCCGCTGAAATTAGGTTTCCTTGTAGTGATACCCCATACATCAAACAACTCAATCTCTAGGATTCCTTGCTGAGGCATTCCGTGACCATGAGGGAGATTGCCAACCCTTTGGTAACTATCATAGTTACAGACAAACTCTCTAGAGTTCTTAAAGAGAGTAGGCCAGTAAAAGCCACTTTGGAGAACCTTGGTGGCTGTCTACTCACCTCCAAAATGTCCTCCATAGTCCGAGCCATGGCAATGCCATAGGATTCTCTGTGCCTCTTACTCATCGTCGGATTATTCCATCCGAGCATCTCTTAAAGAGATATGGCTCATCCCACAAGTAGTATTTTGTATCATGCATGAGTTTCCGGGCTTACTACCTGTTAAACTCCTTGGGAATGAACCTTATGGCCTTGTAGATTGCAATGTCTGCAAACTAAGGTACTGTCCGGATGGCATAGAGTTACTCATCTAGAAAGGATTCAGATATGTCAGTGGAGAGAGGAGAAGTCCCTGCTACTGGTTCAATCTAAGACAAGTGGCCAGCCACTTGATTTTCTATGCCCTTTCTATCTCTAATTTCTATATCAAACTCTTGCAAGAATAATACCCATCTTATGAGTCTGGGGTTAGAGTCTTGCTTAGTGAGAAGATACTTTAGAGTGGCATGGTCAGTATAGATAATGACCTTAGATCCTACTAGGTAGGATCTGAACTTGTCAATAGCATAAACCACTGCAAGTAGCTCCTTTTCTGTGGTAGTGTAATTCTTCTGCGCATCATTTAGTACACGACTAGCATAATAAATGACATGCAGAAGCTTGTCATGTATCTGCCACAGAACTGCGCCAATGGCATGGTCACTAGCATCACACATCAGTTCAAATGGTAAGTTCCAGTTGGGTGCAGAGATGATAGGAGTAGTGACAAACTTGGCTTTTAGGGTTTCAAAGGCATTCAGGCATTCTTGGTCAAAGACAAATGGAACATCAGTGGCCAAGAGATTACACAGGGGTTTTGTGATTTTAGAAAAATCTTTTATGAACCTCCTATAAAATCATGCATGTCCTAGGAAACTTCTGATTGCCATGACATTAGTAGGAGGATGCAATCGTTCAATCACTTCCACCTTAGCTTGATCTACTTCTATGCCCTTGTTTGAGACCCGATGTCCGAGAACAATGCCTTAAGTTACCATGAAGTGGCATTTCTCCCAATTTAGAACCAGGTTTGTCTCTTAGCATCTTTTCAGAACTAGGGCCAGATGATCAAGGCAGGAGTCAAATGAGTCTCCAAAAATAGAGAAGTCATCTATGAACACTTCAAGGAACTTCTCTACCATATCAAAGAAGATGGATAACATACATCTCTGAAAAGTGGCAGGTGCATTGCACAGGCCAAATGGCATTCGCCTGTAGGCAAACACGCCAGATGGGCATGTGAATGCTGTCTTTTTTTGATCCTGTGGATCCACTGCTATTTGATTGTACCCAGAATATCCATCCAGGAAATAATAAAAAGCATGCCCTGCTAGTCTTTCTAGCATTTGGTCAATAAATGGTAAAGAAAAATGATCATTCCTCGTGGCGTCATTGAGTCTTCTATAGTCAATGCCTCCCTTCTTGGGAACAACTTGGACATGGCTCACCCAGGGGCTATCAGAAATGGGATAAATGATCCCAGCCTCATAGAGCTTAGTGACTTCCTTTGTGGTTGCACCATTGGTTTGGCGTTATCTTCCAGTAGGATTTTGAGCATGCATCAGGCCAGGTTGATGCCCTTAAGGTCACTTATAGTCCACCCAAGGGCAGTCCTATGTGTCTTAAGCACTTGAATTAGTGCTTCTTCTTCCTGTGGCTCTAAGTCAGAGCTTATGATCACAGGATAAGTATCTCCGTCTCCCAGAAATACATATTTCAGGGAAGACGGTAATGGCTTGAGCTCAAGCTTTGGAGGCTTCTCCTTTTCCTTAGGAATTTCCAAGGGATCTTCCAAGTAATGTTGTTCATCAGTAAGGATGTCATTCAGCCTTTTCTTGAGACTCAGCCATGTTTACTTCTTCTACTAGGGAATCAATGAGGTCAATGCTCATGCATTCCAATGGAGTGTCTTGATGCTGCATGGCTTTTACAGCATTCAGTACGAACTTTTCCTCATTAACTCTCAGGGTTACTTCCCATTTTTCAACATCAATGAGGGTTCGTCCTGTAACTAGGAAGGGTCTTCCTATGATAAGGGATGCACTCTTGTGTCCTTCCATGTCCAACACCACAAAGTCTGTGGGAAAAGCAAAGGGTCCAACCCTAACAATCATGTCTTCAAATACGCCTGATGGTATCTTAATAGAGTCATCAGCAAGTTGAAGACATGTGCGGGTTAGCTTGACTTCATCAGTTAAGAAAAGCTTCTTTATTAATGAAGCAGGTATTAGGTTGATGCTTGCTCCAAGTTCACATAGAGCAGTCTTTGTACAAGCATAACCTAAACTACATGGTATCATAAAGCTTCCTGGATCCTTAAGTTTCTCTGGTAAGTTGTTTTGAATAATTGCGCCGCACTCTTCAGTGGGGAGGACTATTTCTGTCTCTCTCCAATCCTTCTTATGACTTAAGATGTCCTTCATGAACTTAGCATAAGAAGGTATCTGTTCAAGAGCCTCTGTAAAAGGGATCTTGATCTCTAGTGATCTAAGATAATCTGCAAAACGGGCAAATTGTTTATCTTTTTCCTTTTGATGGAGCTTCTGAGGAAATGGCATTTTAGCCTTATACTCATCAACTTTGGTTGATGAAGGGTGAGTGCCATGTGTGTTAGAAGGGGGTTACTAGCTTGCTTAGGAGGGTTGCTATCAGTATGTGGCTGGCCTCCCTTGCTTGGGCATTCAACGCCCATGTTGCTGCCCCCTTCCTGGCGTTCAATGCTAGGGGCATCATTCCCTTGTGGGTGTTCAACGCCAAGGGTGCTGTCTCCTTGGGCGTTTGAACGCCCAGTCTCTGCCCTTTCCTAGCGTTCAACGCCAGGAGTGATACCTCCCTAGGCATTTAAACGCCTAGAGCTATCTTGTGCAGAGACCTGGTTATCCTCTATCCGTTGTTCTTTTCCTAACCTGCTATTGTTATGAGGTTGGGTATTCAATGTTTTCCCACTCCTTAGTTGAATGGCCTGGCATTCCTCTGTTATCTGCTTAGATAACTATTGCCTTGTTTGATTCAGCTGGGCTTCTACATTCCTGTTAGAAGCCTGAGTTTCTTGCAAAGCCTCTTGCAGTTCCAGTAGTTACTGGGCAAGGACGTGCAATTGCTGAGTCAATGGGCCATCTGGCTCTAGAGGATTAGGTTCAGTAGATATGGCCTTAACCTCTCCTTTCATAGAAGTCTCAACAGCTAAGTACAGATGCTGATTAGTAGCAACTGTTTCAATAAGCTCGCGAGCCTCTTCAATGGTCTTTCTCATGTGTATGGAACCACCAGCAGAGTGGTCCAAAGACATTCTAGCCATGTTTGAAAGTCCATAATAGAAGATGTCTAACTGTACCCATTCTGAAAACATTTCAGTGGGACATTTTCTTAGCATCCTTTTATACCTTTCCCATGCATCATAAAGAGATTCATTATCTCCTTGTCTGAAGCCTTGGATGTCCAGTCTCAGTTGGGTCATCTTTCTTGGAGAAAAGTATTCATTTAAAAACTTGTCTACTAACTATTTCCAAGTTTTCAAGCTATCTTTAGGCTCGTTATCCAACCACTTCTTTGCTTGGTCCTTTACAGCAAAAGGAAAGAGCAATAGTCTGTAGACATCTTGGTCAACTCCCTCATTGTGTACTGTGTCAGCAATCTTTAAGAAATCTGCCAGGAACTCAATAGGTTCTTCCTGTGGAAGTCCTGAATACCGGCAGTTTTGCTGCACTATAGTAATGAGTTGAGGGTTTAGTTCAAAGCTACTTACTCTGATGTGAGGTACGCTAATACTTCTTCCATAGAAGTCAGCAGTGGGATTTGTATAAGATCCCAGAGTTCTTCTGAACTCTTCATTCCCATTTGAGTTCATAATGAAGAAAGGTAGAAGAAGAGAAAGAATGTGGGATAAAAATAATTTTTTTTCAAAAATTAAATAAATAAATAAAATAAAAATGGAAAACTAATTTGAAAATAAAAGAAATAATTAAGAAATTTCGAAACTTAAAAGAGAGAGGAATTAGTTAGTAAGTTTTGCAAAAGATGAGAGAGAAGATAAGTAACTAATTAGAAAAGATTTGAAAACAAGATAAGATATAAGATTAGAAAAGATTTGAATTTAAAATTAGAAATTAGAAAAGATAAGAAAAGATAAGATTAGAAACTAAAAAGATTTGAGAAAGATTTTATTTTAAAATTTGAGATTAGAAAAGATAAGATAAGTTAGGTAAGATAAGATGAGAAATTTAAGAAAAGATAAGTTTTTAAATTAAAAAGATTTGAATTTTAAATTTTAAATTTTAAATTTTAAATTTTGAAATTTTAACTTTTGAATTTTGAAAAAGTCAACAAGATAAGATAAAGATTTGAAAAAGATTTAAATTTTAAAAAGGTTTGATTTTTAAAATTTGAAATTTAAATTTTGAAATTTGAATTTTGAAATTTGAAATAAGATAAGATTTTTGAAAAAGATAAGATTTTTTGAAAAGATTTTATTTTAAAAATACTTGAATTTTGAAATTCAAAACAAAGATAAGATAAGATAAAAAATTTGAAATTAAAATCTGAATTTTTGA
>NC_029790.2:90760808-90763405 GCF_000816755.2 Arachis ipaensis
TTTTGATTTAAAAATTTCAAAATTTTAATAAAAGATAAGAAAAGATATATTTTTTATTTTTTAATTTAATGACGAAAGAGAAAAATAAATAAAAGACACAAAACTTAAAATTTTTAGATCTAAATGGACCTGGTGTGCTAAAATTTAAAGAAAAACACCAAGGGACACCAAAGTTAAAAATTTTAAGATCAAAACACAAAGAAAACATAACACATTGAAGATTAAGAAGAACACTAAGAACAAGACTCAAGAAACTCAAAGTACACAAGAACATGTAAAGGACATCAAACTTAAAATTTTTGAAAATCAAACACAAAATTTTCGAAAATTAAAAGAAAAACAATAAAAGGACACCAAACTTAAAAATTCACACAAGATTTAACCAAAGAAACTATTTTTAAAAATTTTTTTTGAAAGAAAGACTTAAAATTTTCGAAAATTACCAAGAACAAAAACAAAAAGAATCAAACCAAAAACAAAGATTAAACAAAGAAAAGAAAAATTTTTTGAAAAAGGTTTTAATTTTGTTCGAAAATAAAGAAGAAAAAAATAAAAATAAAAGACTCAAACAAAATAAATAAAAAATTACCTGATCTAGGGAACAAGATAATCCGTCAGTTATCCAAACTCGAACAATCCCCGGCAACAGCGCCAAAAACTTGGTGTGTGAATCCCCACGCTTTGTACAACTGAATCAGCAAGTGCACTAGGTCGTCCAAGTAATACCTAAGTGAGTCAGGGTTGATCCCACGAGGATTGTGATTTGAAGCAAGCTATGGTTATCTTGTAGGTCTTAGTCAGGCGAATGAAAGAGTAGGAGATGTTGGTATGTTATTTTTAATTGCATAAAAAGGAATAAAGAAAAAGGGTAATCAGAACTCAGAAGTTGTGTAAACTATGATAGGAAGGTGGTTATGTAAGACCCAGAATTTTTGAAAAGTCTTATTATGATCAAGTCTCAAAATCATATGGTTATTTATAGCCTTAATTTCAGAAATTATTTTATTAAAGATAATTAAGGCAAGTTTTGATTTATTGGATTTGAGATAAGCTATGATTATTATCCAATTTTATAATTATTGGATTATTTTCTATATTTGAATTATAAAGTTGATAGTTATAAAATAATAAGTATTTTATATGATTTGGATTGGATAAGTAATATTTTAAATATTAATACTGCTATTTTGAAAAATGAAGAAATTAAGTATATTATTTCTTATTATTTGATTTGGGCATTTTATTGAAAATAATTGTAGAGTTGATGAACAAATAGTATTTTATATATTATTATTATTGGATTAGAATTTATTTCTAATTACTATATTATCCCTATTTTTAAGTGAAATTACTAAAATGCCCCTAACCCTAATTTTTGAAAATGAAACCCTAACCCAGTGACCCGCTAACCGACCCGGTTTCCTTCACTCACACTCAGCAGCAGCAGCTGCTGCCCCTCTACCCTAGACACCCACACGCAGAGGCAAAAAAGAAAAGAAAGGAAGAAACAAACGAAGCAAAAGGAGGGGTTCAAAGAAGAGAAGAGGGGAAACAGAGAGGGGACTCGCGGACAGAGAGAGATGGAATCGCGTCCGCCGTTGACCCACACCCTGCCGTTCTGCGTGACTGTGCCGACGTCGCCGTCAGTTTTCCTTGTCGCCGATGATGGAGAACCAAGAGAGGAGGACGTGCGAAGAGAGGAAGGCGCCCTGTCTGGAGGCTGCCACCGTCGAATCCTCCTTGTCACCGCCATTCGGATCGAGAACAGGAGAGGAAGGAGGCGCTGTTTGACTGCCGCACCTCGCCGTCGATCGCCTTTGAACCGCGTAGAACCCAGGACTGCGGGCGTGAGGGATGCAATGCAGGAGCCCGACACGAGAAAGAGGGAGCGCGCGTGCTCGTGCGAGGGGAAGGCGACGCTGCTGTCATCGCCGTTGCTGAGCCGCCGTCGCCGTTCCTCCAGAACCGCCACCGCTGGGTCGCTGTGAAGAGGGGTCCGCTACTGCGACGCCGCTGCTACTGTGGCTGTCGTGGTGTTCATCGCGTCCCTGGTCATCGCCGGCTGTTCTGATGATGTCAAGGGGTTCAGGCCGCCGCCGGTGTCGCTGCCGGAGAAGAGAGTGGCTTTGTTTTAAAAAGGGAACTCACTTTGAGTAAATTTGGCTTATGAGCCTGAGATGATTTGAGGAATGAGATCGTTAAAGCCAAGGCTAAAAAGAGTTGAAATTTGATTTCAAAGTGAAATGGCTTGAGAAAAGTGATTTATGGCTTAAATGCCGGTTTTATGAATTTGATGATGTTGAATGGTGGAAGTGTTGCTTTGTTGTGAGCCGGAATGGCCGTGTATGCTATTGAACTATGGCTGATTGCCGAATGAGTTGTGAGCTGTATGGCTAATTATGAATTATGAACTTAAGCCAAAGGGCTGTATTTATTGATAACATGGCTGGTTCTGGATTGAACCGTGAGCCGGATGGCTGAGATGGATGGTGATCCATGGTTGAGTATAAATGCATGTATGCAATCGAATGAATTGTGAATTTAATCCGGATGGTTGAGATGAATGTTGTATGCGAGTATGCTTGTGTTTTCTCTCT
>NC_029790.2:90763442-90775454 GCF_000816755.2 Arachis ipaensis
ACCCCCTGCCGTTCTGCGTGACTGTGCCGACGTCGCCGTCAGTTTTCCTTGTCGCCGATGATGGAGAACCAAGAGAAGAGGACGTGCGAAGAGAGGAAGGCGCCCTGTCTGGAGGCTGCCACCGTCGAATCCTCCTTGTCACCGCCATTCGGATCGAGAACAGGAGAGGAAGGAGGCGCTGTTTGACCGCCGCACCTCGCCGTCGATCGCCTTTGAACCGCGTAGAACCCAGGACTGCGGGCGTGAGGGATGCGATGCAGGAGCCCGACACGAGAAAGAGGGAGCGCGCGTGCTCGCGCGAGGGGAAGGCGACGCTGCTGTCATCGCCGTTGCTGAGCCGCCGTCGCCGTTCCTCCAGAACCGCCACCGCTGGGTCGCTGTGAAGAGGGGTCCGCTACTGCGACGCCGCTGCTACTGTGGCTGTCGTGGTGTTCATCGCGTCCCTGGTCATCGCCGGCTGTTCTGATGATGTCAAGGGGTTCAGGCCGCCGCCGGTGTCGCTGCCGGAGAAGGGAGCTGCATCTCTGTGATTCTGACCGCCGGGGATGGTTCTGTGACTTCCGGGACCGCCGCCGGAGCTTCTGTTCATTTCTGTCGCTTGAGACCCCGCTGGAAACGCTGGAAAAAGTATGCCGGTAAGGGTTTCGAATTTGATTTTTGTTTCTTATGAGATTCTGGAGTTTTATTGTTGCGGCATGTTGGTTTCAGTCACCGTTGCCGGAGTCGGGTTGCCGCAGCCGCTGGGGGTGGCTGCCGGGGCCACCGCCAAACCGGTTCAGAGTCCACTGCTGTTTCGGTTCAGCCGCTCTTTCTTTAGTTCGGTAAGCGTTTCGATTTGAAAGCCCTTTAGTTACCGTTCTATTATCATACGCTGAGGTTTGTGGCGTTAATTGCTATAAGATTGAGTTTCGGTTGTTGTATGTTGCGATTAGAGTTGTTGAGACTGTTGCGAAAGTGGCTTGGAGCTGAGGTTTTGGTTGCCGCCAGTTCGGTTTGAGACAGAAAGGAATTGATGAGGCATTTGGGTTATGGATTTGCGTTTTGAGGTAGGGGCGCTTTCTGAAAACTACAGTTTATTATTGGAATTATTACATATGGATACTGATGTGAGATATGGTGTAATTAGTGATTGTATCTGCCTTATGTATTATTTGATTGACTCGAACGATTATGGATGTTGGCTTGGCTGAATTGTTGTGTGGCTTGTGAAATGTAATGTTTGAAGTTGATTCTTTAAATATATATGGATGTACTCTTTATGAGTTTTTGTAAGTTGTATGGTATTTATGGATGTACGTTATCGAACGAAAGTATCTTTGGGAGCGGTATTGCGGTTTAAAGTTTTAAACAGGCTCATATTTTAGTATTAATTAATATAAGTGTCGTCGTAATGTCCGAACTATCAGAGTCGCGCAGCCGGAAGTGCGAGCTTTGGTAGTTAGGGTGTTACATTATGGTATCAGAGCAATTCTTCCTGTAGAGCCTGAGGAATAGACTGACTATGCTTCAATTGCATACTCAGAGAGTTTGTCATGTATTAGGTCTTGTTGAATGACGAGGATTAGAGCTTTGTGCACATGACGGTCTATTGATTTAACGCTGTTAGTCTTGCATTGCATAATTCCTGAGATTCAGTTTGGCCAGATTAATACTGGTGAATTATGTATATGAAAGCACTGATGGGTTATCATAGATGAAATACGAGTTTTGAGTAAAGCGAATCGCGGGTTTTGGGAACGTTAGAAACTATTTCTCGAGGCTATTCAGTTGTGTGTCTTGAATTCTGTTCGAGTTGACCTGTTCTTTTGTATCCTAACTTGAAGTCCTTATTTTCTAATCCTTTGGAAAGTAGTTTGATTTTTCAACTCTATTCCTCTATCGATATGCATTCTTGTTTGACCTTAAGTGCATATGCTGGTTGGGAACTCACTTTGAGTAAATTTGGCTTATGAGCCTGAGATGATTTGAGAAATGAGATCTTTAAAGCCAAGGCTAAAAAGAGTTGAAATTTGATTTCAAAGTGAAATGGCTTGAGAAAAGTGATTTATGGCTTAAATGCGGGTTTTATGAATTTGATGATGTTGAATGGTGGAAGTGTTGCTTTTTTGTGAGCCGGAATGGCCGTGTATGCTATTGAACTATGGCTGATTGCCGAATGAGTTGTGAGCTGTATGGCTGATTATGAATTATGAACTTAAGCCAAAGGGCTGTATTTATTGATAACATGGCTGGTTCTGGATTGAACCATGAGCCGGATGACTGAGATGGATGGTGATCTATGGTTGAGTATAAATGCATGTATGCAATCACTTTTGTATTCTTTAGGATCAATTGAAAGCTTATTTGATGTCTCATGCCTAGTGGATCTTGTTTAAACTACTTTGATTTGAGATCTTTTCTTGTATGGCTTGACTCCTTTTCAAGTACATCCTAATCTTCTTGAATATCGTTATGACATGGTGATTTCAAGTATATTTTTGGAGACTTGTTTTGAATTTTATAAAGCAGATTGAATTCTCTTTGAATAAGTTCTAAATTGAACTTATTTTTTAGTTGCTTGGTTATAATTGAAACCATTGTTCAATTTTTGACAAAATTGTTTTAGAGTTGACATGCGCTATTTTAAATGAGGTTTTGAAAGGTTTCCTTGTTTAATGGAAACCTGTTTGTTTGTAACGCAATACTTGTCTCCTTACCAGATTGTAAGCAAAAAAAAAAATTTTACCTCGGAATTTATTTCTTTTCTAAAGAGAGTTTAACCTCCTCTTTTGTCCCCGCTATAAATGTTATACACGCTTGTTTGAATATGGGTTTTGGGAATTTTTGAACAAGCATTTGATTTCTCTTCTGAGTTTTATGAATTACCTTTGGTTAAGTTGTGCACCTAATTATCTTTCTAAAATATTTGAGGAAATATTTTAGCTCTTAGCCAAACTTGTGTGCATTTTGTTTTTAAAACTCTACATGATCTACTTCAACATGAAAGCGTATTAAAAGAAACTAAAATACCCCTAACCCTAATTTTTGAAAATGAAACCCTAACCCAGTGACCCGCTAACCGACCCGGTTTCCTTCACTCACACTCAGCAGCAGCAGCTGCTGCCCCTCTACCCTAGACACCCACACGCAGAGGCAAAAAGGAAAAGAAAGGAAGAAACAAACGAAGCAAAAGGAGGGGTTCAAAGAAGAGAAGAGGGGAAACAGAGAGGGGACTCGCGGATAGAGAGAGATGGAATCGCGTCCGCCGTTGACCCACACCCTACCGTTTTGCGTGACTGTGCCGACGTCGCCGTCAGTTTTCCTTGTCGCCGATGATGGAGAACCAAGAGAGGGGGACGTGCGAAGAGAGGAAGGCGCCCTGTCTGGAGGCTGCCACCGTCGAATCCTCCTTGTCACCGCCATTCGGATCGAGAATAGGAGAGGAAGGAGGCGCTGTTTGACCGCCGCACCTCGCCGTCGATCGCCTTTGAACCGCGCCGAACCCAGGACTGCGGGAGTGAGGGATGCGATGCAGGAGCCCGACACGAGAAAGAGGGAGCGCGCGTGCTCGCGCGAGGGGAAGGCGACGCTGCTGTCATCGCCGTTGCTGAGTTGCCGTCGCCGTTCCTCCAGAACCGCCACCGCTGGGTCGCTGTGAAGAGGGGTCCGCTGCTGCGACGCTGCTGCTACTGTGGCTACTTGACAGTGATCACAGCCAATTTTGAGATTTTATAAATTGCTGTTGATTAGATATATACTTTTCTATATATGAAACTTTGAGATTACTTATACAGTCTAACAACTATTTATTCCTAATACCTCGACCGTACTTTTACTGGTTTATGGAACTGCATTTACTTTGAATTACAATTGACTTTCTAGTAATTTTACTATAGTTCCAATGCACATCTTCATTTGATTATGTATTTGAATATTTTTCAAAATTTTGAAAAGAAAGGATTTACCACTTTTGTTTCGGTTGAGTTTCGTTTGATAAGCTCTACCTAACTTATTTTGAATTGAGTTTGATTTAGCATGCTATATGGTTTATGCCATTGTTGTTCTTTTGAAAACGGCTTTGAAAGAAGTAAATGATTACGTGACTCAGTTTGGCTTAGATCCTATTTTATTACTCAAATCGGAAAGCCAAGGTTTTAATGATTTTAAATGAATTCGGCGAAATGAGTTATGATATTCTCCCCTAAAGACTTGAGACTCTGTCGAGAAACTTTGTTATAAAATCCCATTGTGGGATGGGTGATTTTGAATGTTCCCAAAATGAATCTTTAACTTTCCATGGTTTTGGAAGTTTTGGAAAGAGAATGCTGAGAGTGGCTTTGTTTTAAAAAGGGAACTCACTTTGAGTAAATTTGGCTTATGAGCCTGAGATGATTTGAGGAATGAGATCTTTAAAGCCAAGGCTAAAAAGAGTTGAAATTTGATTTCAAAGTGAAATGGCTTGAGAAAAGTGATTTATGGCTTAAATGCCGGTTTTATGAATTTGATGATGTTGAATGGTGGAAGTGTTGCTTTGTTGTGAGCCGGAATGGCCGTGTATGCTATTGAACTATGGCTGATTGTCAAATAAGTTGTGAGCCGTATGGCTGATTATGAATTATAAACTTAAGCCGAAGGGCTGTATTTATTGATAAATTGGCTGGTTCTGGATTGAACCGTGAGCCGGATGGCTGAGATGGATGGTGATCCATGGTTGAGTATAAATGCATGTATGCAATTGAATGAATTGTGAATTTAAGCTTTATCTTGATATAATCTGTAAGAGGGATAGGAATTGTATTGTATTATGTTTGTAATATTATTTATATATATTTATGTATATATATGGATGTACTCTTTATGAGTTTTTGTAAGTTGTATGATATTTATGGATGTACGTTATCGAACGAAAGTATCTTTGGGAGCGGTATTGCGGTTTAAAGTTTTAAACAGGCTCATATTTTAGTATTAATTAATATAAGTGTCGTCGTAATGTCCGAACTATCAGAGTCGCGCAGTCGGAGGTGCGAGCTTTGGTAGTTAGGGTGTTACAGGTTAAGGCTTGGAGTTGCTTTGTCCTTCTGGATTAACTCTGGTATTACTATCTTCTTCAAGTGTGAATGATTCCTTCTATGGCAGGCTGTATGTAATTGACGCTGGTTTGAGCAGCCGCCAATACTCCTCCAGATCTGAACCCCAGGGTTAGTGTGGATCCATTCTGATTGAGGGTGAAGCTCCTGCAGTTCATTCTCCTTAATGATCCTACTTAAAACGACATAGCCAAGGTCAAATCTTCCGGATCGGAGTATGTTGCGCCTTTGGATTCTAGCCTCTACCACAGAGACCCTAATCTCCTGCAAATCAGCTGAACTGATGTCTCGAGAAGTCCCCAACGAAGTCGCACTCTGAACCCATGTAGAATATGATAACCTTATGCCAGTTCAATACATTCATATTGATGAAGAACGAATATACATCTTAGACTAGAGAATCAAACACAGATTAAAGAGATACATTTATACTTTTATTAATGCATAAAACTCAGCAAGGCTCCTCCCCTCAACCTAGGGGGTTTAGAAACTCATACTGATAGAAAAGACAATGTAAAAAATGAAATTATGGTAAATGATGGGCGAAGATCCTTAACAAAGACTGATCTTCTACTATAAATTCTAAAATAATGACTAGTAAGGGTAAAACTATCTTTTTGGTGCTAAAATCCACTTCTGGGGCCCACTCGGTGACTGTTTGGACTGAGCTTTGATGAGATCCACATGCTATGAGGCCTCTAGGGCGTTGAACACTGGCTAGGGGGTCCTCTTTGGGCGTTTGGACGCTAGTCTCTTCTCCTTGGGCGTTGGACGCCTGGAAGGGGGTAGGAGGCTGGCGTTGGATGCCAATTTTGGGCCTTCTAATCTGAAGCAAAGTATGGACTATTATACATTGTTGGAAAGCTCTGAAAGTCCACTTTCCATAGACGTTGAGAACGCTCCATTTGGACTTTTGTAGCTCTATAAAAGCTCTTCAGAGTGCAAGGAGGTGAGATCCGGACAGCATCTGCAGTGCTTTCTCTGTCTCTGAATCAAACTTTTGCTCCAGCTCTTCAATTTTAGCCAGAAAATACTTGAAATTACACAAAAATACATAAACTCAAAGTAGAATCCAAAAATGTGAAATTAACACTAAAACCTATGAAAACTTAATAAAAATTAAACAAAACATGCTAAAAACTATATGAAAATGATGCCAAAAAGCGTATAAAATATTCGCTCATCAACGAACTAGAATTTTAATCAAGAAAACCAAAAGTCTTTACTTTTAACCACTTTTCCAAAGTGATACATATACACACATAATCACATAGCGTTATATATATAGACATATTTCAAGATTCTTAAATACAAGTCCCACCCCTCTAAAAATTAAAGACAATAAATGGCGAGGAAAAAATCCAAGACTAAACCAAATACAGAAGATATACTTACATATGTACATAAAGTTTTGATGATCAGTCACGGCTCCACACCAAAGATTTCTGAACCTGTTGTTGAAAAGGAAATCTGTAGGGGGTGAGAACTTCGTCCTCGCAGGTTCTCAGTAGGGACAGTGAATGCCGTGAGAGTAAGGAAATAAGTTACAAATAATTGCTTTATAATTTTAAATTAATTACCATTATAATTCATCAAAATTTACTTTAAACAAATCCCAGTTACATCATTCAGTTTTTGAGTTACAGTAATCAGTTCTCAACTATCTTAATCCTTGACATATACAGGAACCAACAAGCACAAACAGACACGCAATACAAGCACATAAATAGTTCACACATAAACTAAGTACAAGGAATTCACAAACAATACAACACATCACACAGAACACTCAAGCAATTCATACAAATGCATATGATGAATGCCTTTTCTATGCATGCCATGAGTTCATGTGTCGGTTGTAACACCCTAATATTCAAATCCTTATGCTCGAGTCATAAGTCAATGATATTACGGTGGTACGACTCTCAGGAGGATTTTTAATAAATAAATATAGGTACTTTCGAAAGGAGTATTAATCGAGAAGCCTGAAAAGAGTAGAAATAAAATCGCGAAGATGTATCACTCACGTTTCAACAACAAAAGATAAACCGCGGAGCCGAAAACGTTATACGGACAAGGCGTAGAGGAGATTAAGAGATAGATAACAGATAGATATATATAACATAAGTAAATAGCCACTAGTTGCGACCCGCGAAGTTTAGGCCGGCTAGGGTACAGTATGAAAGTAGTTGATAACAGTATATCCTAATCTCTCCCGAAGGAAACATGAGAGCCTCTATAGGCAATTCAAAAGAGTTCAATACATAATATAATCTTTTCGAAACAAAGGTGGAGAGATTCTAAGCAAAACACAAAGTAGAGAAAATAAATATCTTCGCCGTCTCTCAGACGAACCACAGCTCACTTCTAAGCACCTGGACCTGTATCTGAAAAACAAGAGATATATACGGAATGAGAACCCCGGGCCCATGGGTTCCCAGTACGGTAAAAGTGCCAAATAAATTCGCCTTGCTACTACCCGCTCAACCCAGAGCCAGTGGAACAACCACTACTGCGGCTACTACCCATGCGGGTGTTTAAAAGCTCAACCTGAAGCGAGTGGAATCACCACTACTACCGCTACTACCCAGGCGTCACAATCTCTGACCTGGAGCAAGTGGGACGAACCACAACCCTTGCTACTACCCATGGTCTCAATCTCTCTCCTGGAGCAAGTGGGACGAACCATAACCCTTGCTACTACCCAGGATCTCAAAACATACATTCGTTCAGTTTCGAAGTAATCATCACTATTATCAAATCTCAAACATTAACCTGGAGCAAGCGGGACGAACCACAACCCTTGCTACTACCCAGGATCTCAAAACATACATGTATTCAAAATTCCATAATTAAACTCATTTATCATAAACATCCTTTCCCGTCTCATAACCGGAGCAAGTGGACAACGCCACTGCCTACTACCCAGGGTCACATATCACATTTCAACCTTTTTCATTGTTATCTCAACCCAGAGCCAGTGAAATAATCACTACTGCGGCTACTACCCAGGTGGGTGTCTAAAAGCTCAACCTGGAGCGAGTGGAATCACCACTACTACCGCTACTACCCAGGCGTCACAATCTCTGACCTGGAGCAAGTGGGACGAACCACAACCCTTGCTACTACCCAGGGTCTCAATCTCTCTCCTGGAGCAAGTGGGACGAACCACAACCCTTGCTACTACCTAGGATCTCAAAACATACATTCGTTCAGTTTCGAAGTAATCATCACTATTATCAAACTCAAACATTAACCTGGAGCAAGCGGGACGAACCACAACCCTTGCTACTACCCAGGATCTCAAAACATACATGTATTCAAAACTCCATAATTAAACTCATTTATCATAAACATCCTTTCCCGTCTCATACCCGGAGCAAGTGGACAACGCCACTGCCTACTACCCGGGGTCACACATCACATTTCAACCTTTTTCATTGTTATCTATGTAACACATTCATTCATTAATCATATATGCATTTATACTCAGCCATAAACAATAATGGCTTTGCCGTAACCCGGCAATAACTCAGCCATCCGGCCCATGGTTCAATCAAGAACCGGCCATTTATCAACAAATATAGCCCTTCGGCTCATGGCATACACGGTACTTCCACCGTCATCCTCCATATCTCATATAATCATCCTTGATCATCATTGATCATAACTTTTCCCCTTTCTTCACTCGCAAGTTACCACATCCCCTAGCTCATTGTTAGGCATATCAGAATGATTTAATACATAAGAGGTGAGATCGGAGGCTTAGAAGTATGAGATTTGGCTTTTAAAACTCAAAAATCAACTTTGGCATGAAAACAGGGCCACGCGTACGCGCACGCGCGGATGGCAAAAAACTCATCGACGCGCAAACGTCATACGCGCGAACGCGCGGGTTGAAAAATATCCAAACGGCGCGCAAGCGTCAGCCACGCGTACGCGTGGGTGCTCTTGCGCCCAGGCACAAAACTGGCATAACTCTGGCACAACTCTCTGGAAAATAGCTGGGCATTGGGTGCAGCGCATCGACGCGCACGCGCACACCACGCACACGCGTGGATGGTGCCTTCTTGAAGAACGACGCGTACGCGCCAAGTGCGTCTACGCGTGGAGGGTCATTCTGCTAAAAATTTTCTAAGTTAAAAGCTGCAGAATTTACAGATTCAACCCCCAATCTTCCGATGGACATAACTTTCTCATTTTAAATCATTTTTCACCCATTCTTTGAACGGCATGGACATCCCGGATCCAATTTCATTTCTAAACAGATTTGGCACAAAACAGAGATCCGTAGTCCAAGTTATGTCCCGTCAAAGTGTGCCCAAAAACTATGTTTTCATACAAAACCACAAGGTGCCATTTTCAAAACAAGCCATTTTCAACTCTTTTCAAAATCAACCAAAACATGTCAATTTCAACCCTTTTTGAAATCAATCAAAATGTATCAAAATCCACATCAAGCCATCCTCAACTCACACATTACGCGTGGCCACAAACGGCTCGTTAATCGGAGCTCCGTAGCTCAAGTTATGGTGGTTTGAAGATCAAAGAGAGTTAGGTTTTCTCTCTTCTCTTCTCTCTTCTCAATTTCAGCGCCCCAACCCTTCTTTGTAGGGTAAAATGAGCTGAAATACTCATAACTAATGTTTATATATATTGGGTCTTGGGCCCACTTAGGCCCAGTTCACTTATTTTTGTCCGTTGGCCCAATTTTGGGCCAAAACCTTTAAGATTAGCGCTCTAAATCGCACTTTAAATATTTCTACCTTCCCTAATTATAATTCCTCATTTCTTAATCTCATTTACTCATAATCAATTTTCTCAGTTGTAGTACCAGACAGATCTCAGCCGGTACTGCCGGTCAAAATTCCACTGCGCACTTTTACGCAGAAAACTATATTTTCCGACTCAGAAAAATTCACTGAATCCAAATATCATATTTAAATTATCAAATTCCAATTGCCAAATCTTCCAACCATATTCGCTCCTATTTAACTTATTATTTAATTAATTTTGGTTAGACCGGGTATTACATCGGTTGTCTACCCGCTCCCGACATTACCCGGGTACGAGTCCCAGATATGGCTTTCCAGATGCATAGAGTGTGCTTATAAGTCTTACGGCAAGGCCGCATACAATGTGACTTTTAAATCAATGAGCTTACATCTGGAAAACAGTTCTCAGTGTGTGGGCGTCCCCACTATACATTTGGCACTAAGGCCCAAATAAAGTCGCATCTGTTCTCCTGTGGTAGACATTCCTTTAACTAATATATTCCTTTAATCTTTGTTCTCTACTCTCCTGTGGCAGAGATTCCTTTGATTATCTCTCATTCATTTACTTTTCATTCTTCTTCTTTTCCCTCTTATCAAACCAAACTCAAAACATAACTTAAAGCAAAATCCCTTCTCAAAAGATTGAGTTTAAAACATTATACCTTTTTTAATAAATCGAATTGAAAACAAAACTCTTTTCGTAATAAATAAAAATCAAATAATTTTCTTAAATCAGATTTGCTTTTAAATAACACTTTAAATAAAATCTTAGAGTTTTATAAAAATTTGGTAGCATTTTCTCTAAAATTCGGACTATGCCACCCTTTCAAGGTCCCAACCAAACAATCTCTCAACCATTTCGAATATCAAATCCTTTTTAATAATCAAACCATTTTCAAATATCAAATAATTCTCAATAATCAAATCATTTCCTTTGAAACTAAGTCACATTCTATTTCAATAAAATTCAGCTTCCTTTCAAATCCTTTGCTCTTGAATCAAACCAATAATTACTAATGAATCAAACCAATATTTTTCCAAACTCTTTCCAACGGTTTCAAACCCAAGTCACTCCTTAGTATAAATTTTATAACTCTGACTTTGAATACAGAATCCTTTTCTCAATATGAGTAAATATGCAACTAGATCTTTTTCAACATAGGATCATTTTCTTAAAATAGGTTTATAAATCAGATTTTCAATAAAAAGATAATTTCTTAATATAAATACATATAAAAATCAAGTTTTCAAAATAAAATCACTTTTTGTTTGTTTTTACAATATGGGCGGAACACCTCCTCAAAACTCGACTTCACCACTCTTACAGACACCCTCACTTTCATAACTTCTCGACAGTTTACCAGCCTTCCATCATCACTTTTCAAACACAAGGTTCTCAATAATCGAAATATGATTCCAATTCTAGTAAAATCATTTATATAGTAACACCAAAAATCAATTACCATTCACTTTCTCAACTAAAAACTCAATCACAATCACAGCCAATCATCCATAGTAAAGAAATCCAAACTCAATAACATTATAATTACTAACATATTTGCAATTATTTACTATACTTTTGGGCATTCTTAAATTGAAAACGGCTAATTTTAAAATAAAATTCCCTACCTCCGTATGAAATCAAAATCAACAAAAGCTCTGGAAAAACTTTCTGACCGAGCTGCTGAAGAGGAAAGCATCAGAAATCGTATGTGCCTCCTAAAACTTTAATTGGCCGAACTCAATGGAAAGGGGAGCTATGTCACCGTCAGCTTTCACCGATCAAAAGTTACGCCAACGTATAGAAAAAAAATACAAACACTTTTATCAGATTAGATTTTTTATTGGAGTGACGGATTTCAAAAAACCGAAGCCGAAAATCATGGAGGTGTCATGGCTCTCCTTCAAGGACTCTCAGTTTCTCTCACTTTCATTCTCTTTCCAAGTTTTAAATCGGTGATGATATTGAATATAATAAAAGGCATGATGGTGATTATTTGAGGAATTGTGTGTTAAGACTTAGGTGTCATAATAATATATATGTATACATGCATTAAGTCCACGTTTCAAATTTCCTTCCCTTTGTTCTTTTAATGTCTCATGCCTCCTTTCTTCTTTTTGCTTCCAAATGGCTTCGGCCAATTCTTTTTTTTTTTTTTGGAACTTTAATA
>NC_029790.2:90775477-90783647 GCF_000816755.2 Arachis ipaensis
TAATTTTCTTTAAATAAGATTATCAAATATAATAAATTATAAATTACTTATAGTTTGTCTATCGGAGCTCCGTAACTCAAGATATGGCCAAAAGAAGGAGACGAATAGTAACTTCTCCTCTCTTCTTCCTTCTCTTAAAACAGCGCCCCCCGCTCTTTTCTTTGTGTGTGCTGAAATGAGCTAAAAGCTCATTAAATGTGTATTTATATGTTGGGCCTTGGACCCGATCCAATCTGTTAGCGTTTTAGGTCCGTTTGGCCCACTTTAGGCCAAAACCTTTAAGATTAGTACCCGATTTTCATTTCTAAATACGCGGTGCTCGACAGACTAGAACCGGTATTACCAGCTTAAGTACTGGTACGCATTTTAACAAAAAATTTCTGCAAAAGATACATTTTTCCACTCAGAAAAATTCATTGGATTCAAATCTCACCGTTAAATTTTCAAAACGGTCGATTGAACCAATTTCGAACAATTAAACTATTATTTTATATTATCAAAACGGTCGATTTTAATTACGATTCTTACATTCTCCCCTCCTAATTAGGAATTTTGTCTCCAAAATTCGAGTTGTCCATATACCAACGACGATAGTCCATCTTCGTCTCAGATTCTAGTTTCCACACGCCTTCCGTTGCGTCACTCTGATCGTTGTTATTAAGAATCCGAATTACTCCACTACATCGAATATAAATTTTCCTTTCCCCCCGCCCCTTTTCCCAAACCGTCTTCCTTTAAAACAAATACCACTTTTGCAACATCTTCCAAAACTTTTAAAATAAGTTCAATATAAACCAGTTCAATGTTAAACCTTTTCAAAAGACTCATAAATCATTTATTCTTAAATCAATCAAAATCACTTTTGATAAGTTAAATTATAAACCAATTTCACAAATTAAGAAAATCATAGAACTCACTTTTCTTTTAAACCATATCATTCAAACCAAGAGTTTCGATCCAATTTCAAAACCAAATCATTTAAACCAAAAGTTCCAAACCAATTTAAAAATCATTCTAGGCTTTAAAACTTTTTCAACCAGGTTTAAGGCCATACTGGTTAGAAATTGAAAATCTTAATTAAAAACCCAAAAGCATTCATCCTCATTTTGTAACTGCATTAGTCGGCACTTCCCCTGCCACCAGTGCTAAGCCTCACCTAACAACCAATACACCGCAAACTCCATGAGCTGGTTTTCTGAAACATGTTGAGCTTGCAACGCATTGGCTAGGTTAGTCCTTGCTGCCATAAACTTGGCCTGGTTGTCAGCTGACGGATTACCCTCACTCTCTCCTTGTGTACGTGGTTGCCTTGGCTGTGAGGCACCATTTAGGTCTCTTATCCATACAAGACAAGTGATATCAAGGTGATCAATCTCAATACGCGGTGCCTGACAAGAACATCAAGAGGAAAGAGTTTAGAGCTGGGGATTTAGTCCTCCTCTATAACTCAAGGTTGAAACTCATGCCGGATAAGTTGAGATCAAGGTGGGAAGGACCCTATAGAGTAGAGAAGCCAGAGCCATATGGAGTCTTCCACCTGAGTCATCCTTCAAGCCCCAACTTCTTCAAAGTCAATGGCCACCGCTTGAAGCTATACCATGTTGAGAAGATAAAGAGCAACAAGGAGCTGGAGATCTTCCTCTTGGAGGATCCAATAACATAACAAGACTGAGCTTGTTGGTGCATGAAATCGTGATCTCAATGGCGCTAAAAACTTGGTACGTACTATCATAATCTCAATTCTTCTTCACAACTTCGCACAACTAACCAGCAAGTGCACTGGGTCGTCCAAGTAATAAACTTTACGTGAGTAAGGGTCGATCCCACGGAGATTGTCGGCTTGAAGCAAGCTATGGTCATCCTTGTAAATCTCAGTCAGGTATATTCAAATGGTTATGGGATTTTGATAATTAAAATATAAATAAAATATAAAATAAGATAGAGATACTTATGCAATTCATTGGTGAGACTTTCAGATAAGCGTATGGAGATGCTTTGTTCCTTCTGAATCTCCGCTTTCCTACTGCCTTCATCCAATCATTCATACTCCTTTCCATGGCAAGCTGTATGTTGGGCATCACCATCGTCAATGGCTACCTCCCGTCCTCTCAGTGAAAATAATCCAAATGCGCTGTCACCACACGGCCTATCATCTGTCGGTTCTCACTCATGTTGGAATAGGATCCGTTGATCTTTTTGCGTCTGTCACTATGCCCAGCACTCGTGAGTTTGAAGCTCGTCACAGTCATCCCATCCCGGATCCTACTCGGAATACCACAGACAAGGTTTATACTTTCTGGATCTCAAGAATGGCCGCCAATAATTCTAGCTTATACCACGAAGACTCTGATCTGAACCAGGAGCCCAAGAGATAAACGCTCAAGCTATTACAGATAGAACGGAAGTGGTTGTCAGGCACACGTTCATAGGCGAGAATGATGATGAGTGTCATGGATCATCACATTCATCAGGTTGAAGTACGAGTGAATATCTTGGAATAAGAATAAGCTTGAATTGAATAGAAAAATAATAGTATTTTGCATTAATTCATGAGGAACAGCAGAGCTCCACACCTTAATCTATAGGGTGTAGAAACTCCACCATTGAAAAATACATAAGTGAAAGTGGTCGAGGCATGGCCAAATGGCCAGCCCCCTAAACGTGATCTCTGAACATAAAATTATCCAAAAGATGTGAAATAAATCACTAAAAGTAGTTTTTATACTAAACTAGTAGCTAGGGTTGCATAAGATAAGTAATGATGCAGAAATCCACTTCCGAGCCCACTTGGTGTGTGCTTGGGCTGAGCATTGAGCTTTCATGTGTAGAGACTCTTTTTAGAGTTAAACGCCAGGTTGTAGCCTATTTCTGGCGTTTAACTCTTGAATAGGGTAGGAAGTTGGCGTTTGAATGCTAGTTTGCATCGTCAAAACTCTGGCAAAGTATGGACTATTATATATTTCTGGAAAGCCCTGGATGTGTACTTTCCAACGCATTTGAGATCGCGCCAATTGGGTTTCTGTAGCTCCAGAAAATCCACTTTGAGTACAAGGAGGTCAGAATCCAACAGCATCTGCAGTGCTTTTTCAGCCTATGAATCAGATTTTTGCTCAAGTCCCTCAATTTCAGCCAGAAAATACTTGAAATCACAGAAAAACACACAAACTCATAGTAAAGTCCAGAAATGTGATTTTTATTTAAAAACTAATAAAAATATACTAAAAACTAACTAAATCATACTAAAAACTACTTAAAAATAATGCCAAAAAGTGTATAAATTATCTGCTCATCACAACACCAAACTTAAATTGTTGCTTGTCCCCAAGCAACTGAAAATAAAATAAGATAAAAAGAAGAGAATATACTATAAACTCTAAAATATCAATGAAACTTAGCTCCAATTTAGATGAGCGGGGCTAGTAGCTTTTTGCCTCTGAACAGTTTTGGCATCTCACTTTATCCTTTGAAGTTCAGAATGATTGGCATCTATAAGAACTTAGAATTCAAATAGTTTTATTGATTTTCCTAGTTCAGTATGTTGATTTTTGAACACAACTACTTTATGAGTCTTGGTCGTGGCCCTAAGCACTTTGTTTTCCAGTATTACCACCGGATACATAAATGCCACAGACACATAACTGGGTAAACCTCTTCAGATCGTGACTCAGCTTTGCTAAAGTCCCCAATTAGAGGTGTCCAGGGTTCTTAAGCACACTCTTTTTTTGCTTTGGACCTTGATTTTAACCGCTCAGTCTCAAGCTTTTCACTTGACACCTTCACGCCACAAGCACATGGTTAGGGACAGTTTGGTTTAGCCGCTTAGGCCAGGATTTTATTCCTTTGGGCCCTCCTATCCACTGATGCTCAAAGCCTTGGATCCTTTTTACCCTTGCCTTTTGGTTTAAAGGGTTATTGGCTTTTTCTGCTTACTTTTTCTTTTTCTTTCTCTCTTTTTTTTCGCTAATGTTTTTTTCGCAAGCTTTGTTCTTCACTGCTTTTTCTTGCTTCAAGAATCAATTTTATAATTTTTTAGATTATCAATAACATTTTTCCTTTTTCATTATTCTTTCAAGAGCCAACAATTTTAACATTCATAAAAAACAAATTCAAAAGACATATGCATTGTTCAAGCATTCATTCAAAAAGCAGAAAGTATTGCCACCACATCAAAATAATTAAACTAAGCTCAAGAATGAATTCGAAATCATGTACTTCTTGTTCTTTTGTTTTTAGAACATTTTTCATTTAAGAAAGGTGATGGATTCATAGGACATTCATAGATTTAATGCATAGAGACTAGACACTAATGATCATGTAATAAGACACAAACATAAATAAAAATAAAGCATAGAGAAAGAAAACAGAAAAAAATTAACTAGACAAGGAGATTAAGGAATGGGTCCACCTTAGTGAGGGTGGCGTCTTCTTCCTCTTGAAGAACCAATGGTCTTCTTGAGCTCCTCTATGTCTCTTCCTTGCTTTTGTTGCTCCTCCCTCATAGCCCTTTGATCTTCTCTAATCTCATGGAGAATGATGGAGTGCTCTTGGTGCTCCATCCTTAGTTATCCCATGTTGGAACTTAATTCTCTTAGGGAGGTGTTGATTTGCTCCCAATAGTTTTGTGGAGGAAAGTGCATCCCTTGAGGCATCTCAGGGATTTCATAATGAGGAATTTCCTCATGCTCTTGTTGAGGTCCATGAGTGGGCTCTCTTGTTTGCTCCATCCTTTTCTTAGTGATGGGCTTATCATCATCAATGAGGATGTCTCCCTCTATATCAATTCCAGCTGAATTGCAGAGGTGACAAATGAGGTGAGGAAAGGCTAACCTTGCCAAAGTGGAGGACTTGTCAATCACCTTGTAGAGTTCTTGAGGTATAATCTCATGAACTTCCACTTCCTCCCCAATCATGATACTATGGATCATGATGGCCCGATCCACAGTTACTTCGGATCGGTTGCTAGTAGGAATGATAGAGCGTTGGATGAACTCCAACCATCCTCTAGCTACGGACTTAAGGTCTGGTCTTCTCAATTGAACCGGCTTTCCTCTTGAGTCAACTTTCCATTGATCTCCTTCCACATATATGTCCATGAGGACTTAGTCCAACCTTTGATCAAAGTTGACCCTTCTAGTGTAGGGGCGTGCGTTTTCTTGCATCATTGGTAAGTTGAACGCCAACCTTACATTTTTCGGACTGAAATCTAAGTATTTCCCCCGAACCATTGTAAGCCAATTCTTTGGATTCGAGTTCATACTTTGATCATGGTTCCTAGTGATCCATGTGTTTGCATAAAACTCTTGAACCATTAGGATTCGGACTTGTTGAATAAGATTGGATAGTACCTCCCATCCTCTTCTTCTATTCTCTTATCGGATCTCCGGGTATTCACCTTTTTTGAGCTTAAAAGGGACCTCAGGGATCACCTTTTTCTTGGCCACAACTTCATAGAAGTGGTCTTGATGGACCTTTGAGATGAAACTCTCCATCTCCCATGACTCAGAGGTGGAAGCAATTGCCTTCCCTTTCTTCTTTCTTGAGGTTTCTCTGGCCTTAGGTGCCATTAATGGTTATGGAAAAACAAAAAGCAACGCTTTTTACCACACCAAACTTAAAATGTTTGCTCGTCCTCGAGCAAAAGAAGAAGTAAAATAGTAGAAGAAGAAGAAAATGAAGGAGATTGAGGGGAAGATTGTATTCGGCCAAGGGGGAAGAAGTGTTTGTAATGTGTGAAAAAGAGGTAGTGTTGAGGGGTTTATATAGGGGTGGGGGAAGGGTTAGGTTTCGTGTATTAGGGTTGGGTTTGGGAGGGAAAGGATTTTGAATTTGGAGGAAGGTGGGTTTTTGGGGAAGAGTGGATGGATGTGAGTGGTGAAGAGTATTTGGGGAAGAGGTATGGAGGTGATTGGTGAAGGGTATTTGGTGAAGAGTGTTATGAAAGGGTGTGAAGAGGAGAGAAGAAGAGGTGGGGTAGGTGGGGATCCTGTGAGGTCCACAGATCCTGAGGGGTCAAGGACTTAACATCCCTGCTCTATTTAGGCATGCAAAATGCCCTTAAAGTGCACTTCTGGCATTAAACGCCAGGTTGCTGCTTGTATCTGGCATTTAACGCCAGCTTTTCTCCCATTATTGGCATTAAACGCCAATTAGATGCTCTGTTCTGGTGTTAAACGCCAGTCTGATGCCTGTTTCTGGCATTAAACACCCAGAATGGTGCCAGGCTGGGCGTTTAACGCCCATTCTGCTATTCTTACTGGCGTTTAAACGCCAGTAGCTCTTCCTCTAGGGTGAGCTGTTTTTCATTCTGTTTTTCATTCTATTTTTTATTTTCAGTTGTTTTTGTGACTTCACATGATCATCAACTTAAAGAAAACATAAAATAGCAATGGAAGATAAATAGATATAATTAAATAGCGTTGGGTTGCCTCCCAACAAGCACTTCTTTAATGTCAATAGCTTGACAGTGAGCTCTCATGGAGCTTCACAGATAATCAGAGCAGGGTTGGGGCCTCTCAACACCAAACTTAGAGTTTGAATGTGGGGGTTTTGTTTGACTCTGTATTGAGAGAAGCTTTTCATGCTTCCTCTCCATTGAGTCTTAAATACAAGGTAGTCCTCATTCAACTGAAGGATCAACTCTCCTCTGTCAACATCAATCACAGCGTTTGTTGTGACTAAGAAGGGTCTGCCAAGGATGATGGATTCATCCTCATCCTTCCCAGTGTCTAGGATTATGAAATCAGCAGGGATGTAAAGGCCTTCAACCTTTACTAGCACGTCCTCTACTAGTCCATAAGCCTGTTTCATTGATTTGTCTGCCATTTCTAGTGAGATTCTTGCAGCTTGTACCTCAAAGATTCCCAGTTTCTCCATTACAGAGAGTGGCATGAGGTTTATCCCTGACCCCAGGTCACACAGAGCCTTTTCAAAGGTCATGGTGCCTATGGTACAAGGTATGAAGAATTTTTCAGGATCCGGTTTCTTCTGAAGTAATGTCTGCCTCATTAATGCACTCAGTTCATTGGTGAACAAGGGGGGTTCATCCTCCCAAGTCTCATTACCAAATAACTTGGCATTCAGCTTCATGATTGCTCCTAAATACTTAGCAACTTGCTTTTCAGTGATTTCTTCATCCTCTTCAGAGGAAGAATATTCATCAGAGCTCTTGAATGGCAGAAGAAAGTTCAATGGAATCTCTATGGTCTCTGTTTGAGCCTCAGATTCCTTTGGTTCCTCAAAGGAAAATTTCTTTCTGTCCAGAGGACGTCCCATGAGGCTTTTCTCACTGGGACTTACGTCCTCCTCACTCTCTCCAGGTTCGGCCATATTGGTCATGGTTATGGCCTTGCACTCTCTCTTGGGGTTTTCTTCTGTATTGCTTGGGAGAGTACTGGGAGGAGTTTCAGTAATCTTCTTACTCAGCTGACCCACCTGTGCCTCCAAATTTCTAATGGAGGACCTTGTTTCATTCATGAAATTTAGTATAGTCTTGGATAGATCAGAGACTATGGTTGCCAGGCCAGAATAGCTCTGTTCAGAATTCTCTGTCTGTTGCTGAGAAGATGATAGAAAAGGCTTGCTATTGCTAAACCTATTTCTTTCACCATTATTATTGAAGCCTTGTTGAGGCTTCTGTTGGTCCTTCCATGAGAAATTTCGATGATTTCTCCATGAAGGATTATAGGTGTTTCCATAGGGTTCTCCCATGTAATTCACCTCGACCATTGCAGGATTCTCAGGATCATAAGCTTCTTCTTCAGAAGATGTTTCTTTAGTACTGTTGGATGCAGCTTGCAATCCATTCAGACTCTGAGAAATTATATTGACTTGCTGAGTCAATATTTTGTTCTGAGCCAATATGGCATTTAGAGTATCAATTTCAAGAACTCCCTTCTTCTGAGGTGTCCCATTGTTCACAGGATTCCTCTCAGAGGTGTACATGAACTAGTTATTTGCAACCATTTCAATGAATTCCTGAGCTTCTGCAGGGGGTTTTCAGATGAAGAGATCCTCCTGCAGAATGGTCCAATGACATTTTTGACAACTCAGATAGACTATCATAGAATATATATATGATGCTCCATTCTGGAAGCATGTCAGTAGGACACATTTTGATCAGTTGCTTATATCTTTTCCAAGCTTCATAGAGGAATTCTCCTTCCTTCTGTCT
>NC_029790.2:90783658-90793142 GCF_000816755.2 Arachis ipaensis
AGAGTCCTTTCAGGTTCAGGATCAGCTTCAATAAGAATGTCTTTGTCCCTGTTCCTGCTCATATGAAAAAGAAGAGAACAGAAAAGAATAGGAATCCTCTATGTCACAGTATAGAGATTCCTTATGTGAGTATAAGAAGAGAAGAATAGAAGAAGGAGAAAAGAAAAATTCGAACACAGAGAAGAAGATGGGGTTCGAATTTTGGGTGGGAGAGAAGTGTTAGTAGATAAATAAATAGAAGGAGATGTGAGATAGCGAGAGAATTCGAATTTGATTTAAAATAAAAGGAAAATATTTTTATTTTTATTTCAAATATTACTTAGAATTCAAAAATTAAAAAGAGAAATAAAATTAAAATTAAAATTTGAAACAATTGGTTAATTAAAAAGAATTTTGAAAAAAAAAAGGTGAGGAGTTTTCGAAAATTAGAGAGAGAAAATTAGTTAGGTAGTTTTGAAAAAGATAAGAAATAGCAAAACAAACAAAATGTCAAGTGGTTAATTGAAAAAGATTTGAAAATCAATTTTGAAAAGATAAGAAGTTAGAAAAGATTTTGAAATTGATTTTGAAAAAGATATGATTAAAATAGAAAAAGATATGATTGAAAATCATTTTGAAAAATATTTGAATTGAAAATTAAAAAGATTTGATTTTGAAATTAAAGTTGATTACTTGACTAACAAGAAACTAAAAGATATGATTCTAAAATTTAAAGATTGGTCCTTTCTTAATAGGCAAGTAACAACTTTAAAAGTTTTGAATCAATCACATTAATTGTTAGTAAAGATTTTGAAAATCATTTTGAAATTTTTGAAAATATGAAAGAAAAAATGAAAAAGATTTGATTTTTGAAAAAGATTTGAAAAAGATAGAATTTTTAAATTGAAAATTTGACTTGATTCATAAGAAACAATTAAATTTTAAAACTTTATAACTAAATCAATTCAAATTTTCGAAATTTATGAGAAGAATAAAGGAAAGATATTTTTTTATTTTTGAATTTTTAAGAAGAGAGAGAAAAACAACAAAAAGACTCAAAACATGAAAATTATGAATCAAAACACACAATGCATGCAAGAACACTTTGAATGTCAAGATGAACACCAAGAACACTTTGAAGATCATGATGAACATCAAGAACAAATTTTTTTGAAAAATTATAAGAAAAGACATACATGCAAGACACCAAACTTAGAAATTTTCAATGTTTAGACACTAACAAATTGAAAATGCATATGAAAAACAAGAAAAGACACAAAACATGAGAATGCAAAGACCAAACAAAGAAAATCATCAAGAGCAACTTGAAGATTTTGAAGGACACATGCATGAATTTTCGAAAATTTTTAGGAAATTAAAAAGATGCAATTGACACCAAACTTAAAAATTGACACTAGACTCAAACAAGAAACACAAAATTATTTTTGGTTTTATGATTTTATTTAATTTTTTGTATTTTTCAAAAATTGTTTGGAAAAAGAAAAATAAGGATTTCAAAAATTTTTAATGAGAATTCCAGGAATCATGCAATGTTAGTCTAAAACTTCGGTCCAGGAATTAGACATGGCTTACTAGCCAGCCAAGATTTCAGTAAAAGCTTCGGTCCAAAACACTAGACATGGCCAATGGCCAGCCAAGCTTTAGCATACAAATTAGGCATACAACAGCTGAATTGATGAGAATCAAAAAGCTCTTGTGATGATGAGTTGAAAGATTAGACATGGCTTAACAGCCAGCCAGACTTCAACAGATCATCATGAAACTCTAGAATTCATTCTTAAAATTCTGAAGCCATAGAATAATTTATTTTATTTTTTGAAAATTTTTTTCGAAAATAAAAATAATAAAAACCAAAAAGCTTAAAATTAAAATAAAATTACCTAATCTGAGCAACAAGATGAACCGTCAGTTGTCCAAACTCGAACAATCCCCGACAACGGTGCCAAAAACTTGGTGCACGAAATCGTGATCTCAATGGCACCAAAAACTTGGTACGCACTATCATAATCTCAATTCTTCTTCACAACTTCGCACAACTAACCAGCAAGTGCACTGGGTCGTCAAAGTAATAAACTTTACGTGAGTAAGGGTCGATCCCACGAAGATTGTTGGCTTGAAGCAAGCTATGGTCATCCTTGTAAATCTCAGTCAGGCGGATTCAAATGGTTATGGAATTTTGATAATTAAAATATAAATAAAATATAAAATAAGATAGAGATACTTATGCAATTCATTGGTGAGAGTTTCAAATAAGCGTATGGAGATGCTTTGTTCCTTCTGAATCTCTGCTTTCCTACTGCCTTCATCCAATCATTCATACTCCTTTCCATGGCAAGCTGTATGTTGGGCATCACCGTCGTCAATGGCTACCCCCCGTCCTCTCAGTGAAAATGGTCCAAATGCGCTGTCACCGCACTACAGCTAATCATCTGTCGGTTTTCACTCATGTTGGAATAGGATTCATTGATCCTTTTGCGTCTGTCACTACGCCCAGCACTCGTGAGTTTGAAGCTTGTCACAGTCATCCCATCCCGGATCCTATTCGGAATACCACAGACAAGGTTTAGAATTTTCGGATTTCAAAAATGGTCGCCAATAATTCTAGCTTATACCACGAAGACTCTGATCTGAACCAGAAGCCCAAGAGATAAACGCTCAAGCTATTGCAGATAGAACGGAAGTGGTTATCAGGCAGGCATTCATAGGCGAGAATGATGATGAGTATCACAGATCATCACATTCATCAGGTTGAAGTACGAGTGAATATCTTAGAATAAGAATAAGATTGAATTGAATAGAAAAACAATAGTATTTTGCATTAATTCATGAGGAACAGCAGAGCTCCACACCTTAATCTATGGGGTGTAGAAACTCCACCGTTGAAAAATACATAAGTGAAAGTGGTCCAGGCATGGCTGAATGGCCAGCCCCCTAAACGTGATCTCTGAACATAAAATTATCCAAAAGATGTGAAATAAATCACTAAAAGTAGTTTTTATACTAAACTAGTAGCTAGGGTTGCATAAGATAAGTAAATGATGCAGAAATCCACTTCCGGGCCCACTTAGTGTGTGCTTGGGCTGAGCATTGAGCTTTCATTTGTAGAGACTCTTTTTGGAGTTAAACGCCAGGTTGTAGCCTGTTTCTGGCGTTTAACTCTAGAATAGGATAGGAAGTTGGCGTTTGAACGCCAGTTTGCGTCGTCAAAACTCGGGCAAAGTATGGACTATTATATATTGCTGGAAAGCTCTAGATGTCTACTTTCCAACTCATTTGAGAGCGCGCCAATTAGGTTTTTGTAGCTCTAGAAAATCCACTTCGAGTGTAGGGAGGTCAGAATCCAACAGCATCTGCAATCCTTTTTCAGCCTCTGAATCAGATTTTTGCTCAAGTCCCTCAATTTCAGCCAGAAAATACCCGAAATCACAGAAAAATACACAAACTCATAGTAAAGTCTAGAAATGTGATTTTTATTTAAAAACTAAAAAAAATATACTAAAAACTAACTAAATCATACTAAAAACTACTCAAAAACAATGCCAAAAAGCGTATAAATTATCCGCTCATTACTTGTGGACTGGTATGCGAAATTGTTACTCTGAGGTTGTAAAATTTGTTTTTCGTTCCCTCCCTAGCAATGGCACCAACAAACTGGTGCACAATACCTTGGTCCAAACATAACTTCAAAACTTTGCACAACTAACCAGCAAGTGCACTGGGTCGTCCAAGTAATAAAACCTTACGTGAGTAAGGGTCGATCCCACGGAGATTGTTGGTATGAAGCAAGCTATGGTCACCTTGTAAATTTTAGTCAAGCGGATATCAAATGGTTATGGAGTTTTCGAATAATAATAAATAAACAGAAAATAAAGATAGAAATACTTATGTAATTCATTGGTGAGAATTTCAGATAAGCGTATAGAGATGCTTTCGTTCCTCTGAATCTCTGCTTTCCCGCTGTCTTCATCCAATCAGTCTTACTCCTTTCCATGGCAAGCTTTCTGTAAGGGCATCACCGTTGTCAATGGCTACATCCCATCCTCTCTTGTGAAAATGGTCCAAATGCTCTGTCACGGCATGGCTAATCATCTGGAGGTTCACGATCATAGTGGAATAGGATTTACTATCCTTTTGCGTCTATCACTATGCCCAGCACTCACGAGTTTGAAGTTCGTCACAGCCATCCCTTCCCAGATCCTACTCGGAATACCACAGACAAGGTTTAGACTTTCCAGATCTCAGGAATGGCCATCCATGGGTTCTAACTTATACCACGAAGATACTAATAACTCGAACTCGGTCCCCTGTATTAGATATCTAAGAGATACTCATTCTAGCTTGTTTGCATGTAGAACGGAAGTGTTTGTCAGGCACGCGTCCATAAGTGAGAATGATGATGAGCGTCACATAATCATCACATTCATCATGTTCTTGGGAACGAAAACTTTTGGGCAAAAAGTTGGAGCAAAAGTTAGCCTCAAACTTTTTGGCTAACTTTTGGGCAAAAAGTTGGAGCAAAAGTTAGCCTCAAACTTTTTGGCTAACTTTTGGGCAAAAAGCTGGAGCAAAAGTTAGCCTCAAACTTTTTAACTAACTTTTGGCATCACAAATCAACACCCTGGAGAGCAAAAGTTTGCGCCAACGTTAGCCCCTAACTTTTTGGCTAACATTGGCGCATGAAAAACACACCCTGGAGAGCAAAAGTTTGCGCCAACGTTAGCCTCTAACTTTTTGGCTAACGTTGGCGCCATGAGTGTGCAAGGGGGGGCCAACGTTGGAGCAAAAGTTAGACCCCTAACTTTTGCCCCAACGTTGGTATCAGCAAAAGAGGATGGTTGATGTGAAAAGTTGGAGTAAAAGTTAGCCTCAAACTTTTACTCCAACTTTTACTCAAGCTTTCATGATTCCAACCCGGTTCAATTCGGTTCTTCTCCAAACTCCAAGAGCAATCAACCAAGGCCTCTATCAACCCAATTCCATCAAGAGCAAAGGCCCAATTGAAGGCTTGAAGACCATTTGAAGAAAGTGTATAAATAGCATAGGATTTAAGTTTTTCGGAGAGCTTTTCCTTGGAGTTTTGAGAGAGTGTTTTCGGAGAGTTTTGGTGATTGAGTGAATTTTAAATTTCTAAGTCTTGGGGAAGGAGAATTGAATTCCCTTCCTCTTAGTTTTCTTGCTTTCAATTTCAATTACAATTGTCTTGGATCTTGGGTGAAGAATTGAAGAACTTCTGTTTCAATCTCACCTTGGGATCTTGTTTAATTTTCTGCTTAATTGAATTTCAGTTTCGGTTAATTGCTTTTCATCTACTTTTTTTGCAATCTACATTTCCTTTGCAATTGTTCTTGTTGGATCTAGGAAGGCATTGAGATCTAGATTTGGTTTTCTAGTCTCTTGGGTCCTGAGATCCGGATTTCCCATTTTCCATTCCCTGTTTACTGTTTTCATGCTCATTTACATTCCTGTTTTAAGATTCGGTTCAATTCCATTCATCCTTTACTTCTCTGCTTGTTGCAATTTTACTTTTCCTTGTTTAATTTCTGCAAATCCAATTCCCAATTCCCTTTACAATTCAACCCATTTACATTTCTTGCACTTTAAGATTCTGCAATTTACATTTCTTGCGTTCTAAGTTTCTGCCATTTAATTTCTTGTTCTTTAAGATTCGGCACTTTAAATTTCAGTTCTCTTTATTTTCATGCCAATTACCCATTCCCTTTACTTTCTATGCAATTTAAATTCTGCAAATCACAAATCTCTCAACCAAATCTTCATTCGCTTGACTAAATCAACCACTAAACTAAAATTGCTCAATCCTTCAATCCTTGTGGGATCGACCTCACTCCCGTGAGTTATTATTACTTGATGCGACCCGGTGCACTTGCCGGTTAGATTTGGGTGTTTTGGAGAAATTCGTTTTTCCACAAAAATATCCCATCAGCACGCGTTCATAAGTGAGAATGATGATGAGCGTCACATAATCATCACATTCATCATGTTCTTGCGAACAAATGGATATCTTAGAAGCCGAATAAGTTGAATTGAATAGAAAAATAGTAGTACTTTGCATTAAATCATGAGGAACAGCAGAGCTCCACACCTTAATCTATGGAGTGTAGAAATTCTACCGTTGAAAAATACATAAGTGATGAAGGTTCAGGCATGGCCGAATGGTCAGCCCCCAAACATGATCAATATGATCCAAAGATGAACAAAAAATCATAAGATGTCTAATACAATAGTAAAAAGTCCTATTTATACTAAACTAGTTACTATGGTTTACAGAAGTAAGTAATTGATGCATAAATCTACTTCCGGGGCTCACTTGGTGTGTGCTTGGGCTGAGCTTGAAGTTTACACGTGGAGAGGTCATTCTTGGAGTTCAACGCCAGTTTGTAACGTGTTTCTGGCGTTCAACTCTGGTTTGTGACGTGTTTCTGGCGTTTAACTCCAGACTACAGCATAGAACTGGCGTTCAACGCCCTTTTGCGTCATCTAAACTCGGCCAAAGTATGGACTATTATATATTGCTGGAAGGCTCTGGATGTCTACTTTCCAACGCAATTGGAAGCGCGCCATTTTGATTTCTGTAGCTCCAGAAAATCCACTTTGAGTGCAGGGAGGTCAGAATCCAACAGCATCAGCAGTCCTTCTTCTACCTCTGAATCTGATTTTTGCTCAAGTCCCTCAATTTCAGAACTCAGTTCTCCTAGGAAGGTGTTGATTTGCTCCCAAAAGTTCTGTGGAGGAAAGTGCATCCCTTGAGGCATCTCAGGGATTTCTTGGTGATGAGCTTCTTCATGCTCATCTTGAGATCCATGAATAGGCTCTCTTGTTTGCTCCATCCTTCTTTTAGTTATGTGCTTCTCTTCCTCAATGGGAATGTCTCCTTCTATGAAAGCTCCAGATAAGTAACATAGACGGCAAATAAGATGAGGGAAAGCTAGCCTTGCCAAGGGGGAGGGCTTTTCGGCTATTTTGTAGAGTTCAAGGGAGATGACTTCATGAACTTCTACTTCCTCTCCAATCATGATGCTATGAATCATGATTTCTCGATCCACAGTAACTTCAGATCGGTTGCTAGTGGGAATGATGGAGCGTTGGATGAACTCCAACCATCCTCTAGCCACAGGCTTAAGGTCCAGTCTTCTAAGTTGAACCGGTTTGCCTTTTGAGTCAATCTTCTATTGAGCTCCTTCCACACATATGTCCATGAGGACTTGGTCCAACCTTTGATCAAAGTTGACCCTTCTAGTGTAGGGGCGTGCATCTCCTTGCATCATAGGCAAGTTGAACGCCAACCTCACATTTTCCGGACTAAAATCTAAGTATTTCCCCCGAACCATGGTGAGATAATTCTTTGGGTTCAGTATCTTACTTTGATCATGGTTCTTAGTGATCCATGTATTGGCATAGAACTCTTGAACCATTAGGATGCCGACTTGTTGGATGGGGTTTGTTAGAACTTCCCAACCTCTTCTTTGGATTTCATGTCGGATCTCCGGATACTCATTTCTCTTGAGTTTGAAAGGGACCTCGGGGATCACCTTCTTCTTGGCCACAACATCATAGAAGTGGTCTTGATGAGCTTTGGAGATGAATCTTTCCATCTCCCATGACTCGGAGGTGGAAGCTTTTGTCTTCCCTTTCCCTTTTCTAGAGGATTCTCCGGTCTTAGGTGCCATCAATGGTAATGAAAAAATAAAAAGCTTATGCTTTTACCACACCAAACTTAGAATATTGCTCGCCCTCGAGCAAGAGATGAAAGAATAGATGAAGAAGAAGAAGAAAATATAGAGGAGAGGAGGGAGAGGTGTATTCGGCTAAGAAGGAGAAGAGAGGGTTGTGTTGTGTGAAAATGAGGAAGAATGGAGGGCTTTATATAGGGAGGGGAGGGGGTTTAGTTTCGGCCATATAGGGTGGGTTTGGGTGGGAAATTGATTTTGAATTTTGAAGGTAGGTAGAGTTTATGAGGTAGGTTTATGGGGAAGAGTGGATGGATGTGAGTGGTGAAGTGGTGATAGGGAAGAGAGATTGAGGTGATTGGTGAAGAGTTTTGGGGAAGAGTGTTTATTGGGTAGAAAGGATGAACATTGAGAAGAGGGAAGAGTATGAGTGGAGGTAGGTGGGAATCCTGTGGGGTCCACAGATGCTGAGATGATCCTGTGGGGTCCACAGATCCTGAGGTGTCAAGGAATTACATCCCTGCACCCATTAGGCATGCAAAATGCCTTTGCATGCAATTCTGGCGTTTAAACGCCGAATTGATACTTGTTTCTGGCGTTCAGCGCCAGCTCTTCCTCAGTGTGCATTTCTGGCGTCTGAACGCCAGGATGCTGCTTGTTTCTGGCGTTCAACGCTAGATCCATGCTCTGTTCTGGCATTGAACGCCAGCCAGATGCTCCTTACTGGCGTTTAAACGCCAGTAAGATCCTCCTCCAGGGTGTGATTTTTCTTCTGCTGTTTTTGATTCTGTTTTTGATTTTTCTATTTATTTTTTGACTCCACATGATCATGAACCTAATAAAACATGAAAAAACAATAAAAATAAAACTAAATTTAGATAAATAAAAATTGGGTTGCCTCCCAACAAGCGCTTCTTTAATGTCAATAGCTTGACAGTGGGCTCTCATGGAACCTCACAGATGTTCAGAGCATTGTTGAGACTCCCCAACACCAAACTTAGAGTTTGGATATGGGAGTTTAACACCAAACTTAGAGTTTGGTTGTGGCCTCCCAACACCAAACTTAGAGTTTGACTGTGGGGGCTCTGGTTGACTCTGTTTTGAGAGAAGCTTACTGTGCCTCTTTTCCATGTTTACAGAAGGATGTCCTTGAGTTTTAAACTCAAGGGAGTCCTCATTCAATTGAAGGACTAGTTCACCTCTGTTAACATCAATCACAGCTCTTGCTGTGGCTAGGAAGGGTCTTCCAAGGATGATAGATTCATCCTCATCCTTCCCAGTATCTAGGATTATGAAATCAGCAGGGATGTAAAGGCTTTCAACCTTTACTAACATGTCCTCTACTTGTCCATAAGCCTCTTTTCTTGAATTGTCTGCCATCTCTAATGAGATTCTAGTAGCTTGCTGGTGCGCAGAAATTGTGATTACACTTTGATTATGTAAAATTCATCGCTCTTTCTTTCCCTGGTAATGGCGCCAAAAACATGATGCCAATACCATGGTTCACAACTTCGCACAACTAACCAGCAAGTGCACTGGGTTATCCAAGTAATACCTTACGTGAGTAAGGGTCGAATCCCACGGAGATTGTTGGTATGAAGCAAGCTTTGGTCACCTTGTAAATCTCAGTTAGGCAGATATAAAATAGTAATGAGGTTTTCGAAAATAATTAATAAAATAGGGATAGAAATACTTATGTAAATCGTTGGTGAGAATTTCAGATAAGCGAATAGAGATGCTTTCGTTCCTTTGAACCTCTGCTTTCCTGCTATCTTCACCCAATCAGTCTTACTCCTTTC
>NC_029790.2:90793219-90794810 GCF_000816755.2 Arachis ipaensis
TACTTTGCATTAATCTTTGAGGAACAGCAGAGCTCTACACCTTAATCTATGGAGTGCAGAAACTCTACCGTTGAAAATACACAAGTGAAAGGTCCAGGCATGGCCGAATGGCCAGCCCCTCTGATCTAAGAACCAGGCGTCTAAAGATGTTCCAAGATTCAAAGATGTCTAATACAATAGTAAAAGGTCCTATTTATAATAAACTAGCTACTAGGGTTTACAGAAGTAAGTAATTGATGCATAAATCCACTTCCGGGGCCCACTTGGTGTGTGCTTGGGCTGAGCTTGAATGTTACACGTGCAGAGGTCATTCTTGGAGTTGAACGCCAGTTTTGGTGCCAGTTTGGGCGTTGAACTCCACTTTGCAACTTGTTTCTGGCGCTGGACGCCAGAATTGGGCAGAGAGCTGGCGTTGAACGCCAGTTTGCGTCATCTAAACGTGGGCAAAGTATGGACTATTATATATTGCTGGAAAGCCCTAGATGTCTACTTTTCAACGCAATTAAAAGTGCGCCATTTTGAGTTCTGTAGCTCCAGAAACTCCATTTTGAGTGCAGGGAGGTCAGAATCCAATAGCATCAGCAGTCCTTCTTCAACCTCTGAATCTGATTTTTGCTCAAGTCCCTCAATTTCAGCCAGAAAATACCTGAAATCAAAGAAAAACACACAAACTCATAGTAAAGTCCAGAAATGTGAATTTAACATAAAAACTAATGAAAACATCCCTAAAAGTAACTAGATCCTACTAAAAACATACTAAAAACAATGCCAAAAAGCGTATAAATTATCCGCTCATCACAACACCAAACTTAAATTGTTGCTTGTCCCCAAGCAACTGAAAATCAAATAGGATAAAAAGAAGAAAATATACTATAAATTCCAAACTATCAATGAAACATAGCTTCAATCAGATGAGCGGGACTTGTAGCTTTTTGCCTCTTGAATAGTTTTGGCATCTCACTCTATCCATTGAAGTTCAGAATGATTGGCATCTATAGGAACTCAGAGTTCAGATAGTGTTATTGATTCTCCTAGTTCAGTATGATGATTTTGGAACACAGCTTTTTATGAGTCTTGGCTGTGGCCCTAAGCACTTTGTTTTCCAGTATTACCACCAGATACATAAATGACACAGACACATAATTGGGTGAACCTTTTCAGATTGTGACTCAGCTTTGCTAAAGTCCCCAATTAGAGGTGTCCAGGGTTCTTAAGCACACTCTTTTTTTTTGCTTTGGACCTTGACTTTAACCGCTCAGTCTCAAGTTTTCACTTGACACCTACACGCCACAAGCACATGGTTAGGGACAGCTTGGTTTAGCCGCTTAGACCTAGATTTTATTCCGGTAGGCCCTCCTATCCACTGATGCTCAAAGCCTTGGGATCCTTTTTATTTGCCCTTGCCTTTTGGTTTTAAAGGTTATTGGCTTTTTGCTCTTGCCTCTTGGTTTTAAGAGCTTTGGCTTTTTCTGCTTGCTTTTTCTTTTTCTTTCTATTTTTTTTTTTGCCTATTTTTTTTTCTTTTTTTTTTCCTGCAAGCTTTGTTCTTTGCTGCTTTTTCTTGCTTCAAGAATCATTTTTATGATTTTTT
>NC_029790.2:90794883-90797604 GCF_000816755.2 Arachis ipaensis
TATTTCATGAAGGATGATGGAGTGCTCTTGATGTTCCACCCTTAGTTGTCCCATATTGGAACTCAGTTCTCCTAGGGAGGTATTGATTTGCTCCCAATAGTTTTGTGGAGGAAAATGCATTTGAGGCATCTCCGGGATCTCATGGTGATGGGATTCATGCGCCTCTTGAGCTCCATGAATGGGCTCTCTTGCTTGCTCCATCTTTTTCTTAGTGATGGGCTTGTCCTCTTTAATGAGGATATCTCCCTCTATGTCAATCCCAGCCGAATTGCATAGGTGGCAAATGAGGTGAGGAAAGGCTAACCTTGCCATCGTGGAGGACTTGTCAGCCACCTTGTAGAGTTCTTGAGGTATAACCTCATGAACTTCCACCTCTTCTCCAATCATGATGCTATGGATCATGATGGCCCAGTCTATAGTAACTTCAGACCGGTTGCTAGTGGGAATGATTGAGCATTGAATGAACTCCAACCATCCTCTAGCTACAGGCTTCAGGTCCAGTCTTCTTAGTTGAACCGGTTTGCCTTTTGAGTCAATTTTTCATTGAGCTCCTTCTACACATATGTCCATAAGGACTTGGTCTAACCTTTGATCAAAGTTGACTCTCCTTGTGTAGGGGCGTGCGTTCTCTTCCATGTTTGGCAAGTTGAACGCCAACCTCACATTTTCCGGACTAAAATCTAAGTATTTCCCCCGAACCATTGTAACATAGTTCTTTGGATCCGGGTTCTTACTTTGATCATGGTTCTTGGTGATCCATGCATTGGCATAGAACTCTTGAACCATTAGGATGCCGACTTGTTGGATGGGATTTGTTAGAACTTCCCAACCTCTTCTTTGAATTTCATGTCGGATCTCCGGATACTCATTTCTTTTGAGTTTGAAAGGGACCTCAGGGATCACCTTCTTCTTGGCCACAACATCATAGAAGTGGTCTTGATGGGCTTTGGAGATGAATCTTTCCATCTACCATGACTCGGAGGTGGAAGCTTTTGTCTTCCCTTTTTTTTCTCTAGAGGATTCTCCGGTCTTAGGTGCTATCAATGGTAATGGAAAAACAAAAAGCTTATGATTTTACCACACCAAACTTAGAATTTTGCTCGCCCTCGAGCAAGAGAAGAAATAATAGATGAAGAAGAAGAAGAAATGGAGGAGAGGGAGAAGGGGTTGTGTTTCGGCCAAGAAGAGAAGAGAGGGTTGTGTTGTGTGAAAATGAGGAGGAATGGAGGGCTATATATAGGGATGGGAGGGGGGTAAGGTTTCGGCCATTTAGGGTGGGTTTGGGTGGGAAATTGATTTTGAATTTTGAAGGTAGGTGGAGTTTATGAGGTAGGTTTATGGGGAAGAGTGGATGGATGTGAGTGGGGAAGAGGTGATGGGGAAGAGAGATTGAGGTGATTGGTGAAGGGTTTTGGGGAAGAGTGTTTATGGAATTGTGTGAAAGAAGGGTGAGAAGAGGTTAGTGGAGGTAGGTGGGGATCCTATGGGGTCCACAGATCCTGAGGTGATCCTGTGGGATCCACAGATCCTGAGATGATCATGTGGGGTCCACAGATCCTGAGGTGTTCAAGGATTTACAACCTTGCACCAAATTAGGCATGTAAAATGCCCTTGCACACAACTCTGGGCGTTCAGCGCCAGGTTGGTGCCCATTTTGGGCGTTCAACGCCCATTTGTTGCCCATTTCTGGCGTTAAATGCCAGAACCATGCTTGTTCTGGGCGTTCAGCGCCAGCTATTCTCCAGGGTGCAATTCTGGCGTTCAGCGCCCAGATGATGCCCATTTTGGGCGTTCAGCGCCCAGATACTGCCTATTTTGGGCGTTCAGCGCCAGAACCATGCTCTATTCTGGCGTTGAACACCAGGCAGATGCTTCCTCCAGGGTGTGATTTTTCTTCTGCTGTTTTTTATTCCATTTTCAATTTTTATATTTATTTTGTGTCTCCTCATGATCATGAACCTATAAAGACATATAACTAAGAAGAATATAGTTAGATAAATAGAAATTGGGTTGCCTCCCAACAAGCGCTTCTTTAATGTCAATAGCTTGACAGTGGGCTCTCATGGAGCCTCACAGATGTTTAGAGCATTGTTGAGACTCCCCCAACACCAAACTTAGAGTTTGGATATGGGAGTTCAACACCAAACTTAGAGTTTGGTTGTAGCCTCCCAACACCAAACTTAGAGTTTGACTGTGGGGGCTTTGTTTGACTCTGCTTTGAGAGAAGCTTCTTCTGCTTCCTCTCCATGGATGCAGAGAGAGATCCTTGAGTTGTAAACACAAGGTTGTCCTTATTTAATTGAAGGATCAATTCTCCTCTGTCAATTCTCTTCAGAAGAGGAATACTCATCAGAGCTCATGAAGGGCATAAGGAGGTTCAATGGAATCTCTATGGTCTCTAGATGAGCCTCAGAGTCCTTAGGTTCCTCAGAGGGAAGCTCCTTATTGATCACTGGACATCCCAAGAGGTCTTCCTCCTTGGGATTCACGTCCTCTCCTTCCCTTACAGGTTCGGCCATGGTGCTTATGTCAATGGCCTTGCGCTCTCCTTTTGGATTCTCTTCTGTATTGCTTGGGAGAGTACTAGGAGGGATTTCAGTGATTCTTTTACTCAGCTGGCCCACTTGTGCTTCCAAATTTCTAATGGAAGACCTTGTTTCATTCATGAAAATCACAGTGGCCTTAGATAGATCAGAGACTAAGTTTGCTAAGCTAGATGGG